>NW_013765542.1:0-842 GCF_000517525.1 Limulus polyphemus
GTATACCAAGAGGTAGAGCTAGTCAATGTTAAGGCAAGAAATACAACCATAAAGAATGGACATCCTCTCCATTTAACTGACCTCTATAAGAAGAGCATAGTCCATTTGGCATCATCAAAAAAGCTCTTCAGGTTAGGGAACGTTAGGAGAATTATGCAGACATCTTTTCAAAACGAGATCATGAACTTGGCTGCACAGACCTTGTTGAGCACAGAATAAACACAGGCAATCACCGTCCAGTAAAGATCCCTCTGAGTAGAATGGGTCCGGCAAAGCGACAAGTGATGGAGAAGGTCATGGATGGCATAATTAAGGGATGGATAGTCGAGAAATCAGATAGTCCCAGGTCAGCTCCCATCATGTTAGTCCAGAAGAAGGATGGGACCCAATGCTGCTGTGTGGACTTCAGGGCTCCTAACAGTATAACCGAAAAGTACTCATACCCACTGCCAAGAATTGATGATACTCTTGATGCCCTAAGTGGAGCCAAGTGGTTTTCAACTCTGGAATTAAAGTCGGGTTTCCATCAAGTGAAAATGGCTGAAGCAGATAACCTAAGATTGCATTTAGTTATAGCCAAGGACTCTGGTAATACTGTGTGGTGCCATTCGGGCTTAGCAACGCTCCAGCAACATTTGAGAGGCTGATGGAAAGAGTACTGGAAAGCAAAGTTTTGTGATAGCTGCGAAGATGACTGGGATGTCTTACTCCCTCCACTGTTGATGGCCTATAGAACAGCAGAGCATGAAGCCACTGGATACACACCAGCAAAGCTGATGTTTGGTCGGGAACTTCAATTGCCAGTGGACCTGATAACAGGATGCCCACCTTACGAAGAGTTG
>NW_013765543.1:0-1972 GCF_000517525.1 Limulus polyphemus
GAAATACGTAGTATTGTTTGAAATAAGAAACGTAGTATTGTTTGAAATACGTAGTATTGCTTGAAAGAAGAAACGTAGTATTGCTTGAAATAAGAAACGTAGTATTGCTTGAAATAAGAAACGTAGTATGGTTTGAAATAAGAAACGTAGTATTGTTTGAAATACGTAGTATTGTTTGAAATAAGAAACGTAGTATTGCTTGAAATAAGAAACGTAGTATTGTTTGAAATAAGAAACGTAGTATTGTTTGAAATAAGAAACGAAGTATTGTTTGAAATAAAACGTAGTATTGTTTGAAATAAGAAACGTTGTATTGCTTGAAATAAGAAACGTAGTATTGTTTAAAATACGTAGTATTGCTTGAAAGAAGAAACGTTGTATTGTTTGAAATATGAAACGAAGTATTGTTTGAAATAAAAAACGTAGTATGGTTTGAAATAAGAAACGTAGTATTGTTTGAAATACGTAGTATTGTTTGAAATAAGAAACGTAGTATTGCTTGAAATAAGAAACGTAGTATTGCTTGAAATAAGAAACGAAGTATTGTTTGAAATAAGAAACGTAGTATGGTTTGAAATAAGAAACGTAGTATTGCTTGAAATAAGAAACGTTGTATTGTTTGAAATAAGAAACGTATTTCATTATATTGTAGTACTGAGCTGCCCATGGTTTGAGTTTTTTTATTTTCTCATCCAAATCTTGTGTATTCACTATTCAATGAGAAGTTATGTATGTAATTAACACAAACGATTTAAGACCGGAAACTGGATAATATAAAACGAAGAAACAGTTAACGAAGCCACGTGTTTCTGGTAAACTCTAACAAAGTAATATAACTCTGTAAGAAAACAGAAAGACGGAGATCAGTGTAGTTGGATATTAATTTTTATAGCTCAAATGACCGATTACATAAAACGTTATGAACTAAGAAAGATTAAATATGTTAAATAAATAATAAAGATTACATGTTTTTACATAGCAAGTAATTTTAATACGGTAAGAAAATCACTGTTCCAAAGTCTTATTATTCACTATGTATTTTGTAATTTGTTTCATCACTTATGAAGTATGGCGTGGCTTAGTGGATGTTGTGCCTGGACTGCGGACCGAATGGTACAGAGTTTAAATGTAATGCCGCTGAACAAGTTCCAAATTTCGGCTATGGGCAAGTTATAAAAGTGACAGTCAATCACATTATTCTGTTTGAAAAGCCAGACAAGGCCTTTGTTGTGGTTGGTGTTGTTGGCTGACTGCCCTCTTTCTTATCAATAGTTCAAAATTATGGACAAAACATTTTAACGCATCTATTTGTATATTTTTGTTACTTTTTCAAATGCTTTGAACCATTTCTAACGCCATTAACTTCAAAGGCTGTTGTCAGACGATAACGGACAAACACAAATCTCCTAATATCAGAAACTGTTATCAAACACAACAGACAAACACAAATCTCCTAATATTAGAAACTGTTATCAAACACAACGAACAAACACAAATCCCCTAATAGTAGATACTGTTATCAAACACAATGGACAAACACAAATCTCCTAATATTAGAAACTGTTATCAAACACAATGGACAAACACAAATCCCCTAATATTAGAAACTGTTATCAAACACAATGGACAAACACAAATCCCCTAATATTAGAAACGGGGATTTGTGTTTGTCCGTTGTGTTTGATAACAGTTTCTAATATTAGGGGATTTGTGTTTGTCCATTGTGTTTGATAACATTAATATTAGAAACTGTTATCAAACACAACGGACAAACACAAATCCCCTAATATTAGAAACTGTTATCAAACACAATGGACAAACACAAATCTCCTAATATTAGAAACTGTTATCAAACACAATGGACAAACACAAATCCCCTAATATTAGAAAGTGTTATCAAACACAAATCCCCTAATATTAGAAAGTGTTATCAAACACAATGGACAAACACAAATCCCCTAATATTAGAAAG
>NW_013765544.1:0-1405 GCF_000517525.1 Limulus polyphemus
TAAGCCTTGTGAGATATTATTGAGATTATGGCCAAAAATACTGCTAACAGCAAAGATATCTAACTGACAAAATAATAGATTCTAATCATTATAAGTACGAACAGCATATTAAATTAGGGAAAGAGTTCCATATGGCACCCCCACCCAAAAATTGTAGAATTGCCTGGATAAAAAAAGATTCTGAAAAGGGTTTATTTTAAGGGGCATATTACAAAAATTGGGGCATGGCTTTTTGGGGTTTACCAAAAAAAAAATGAAAAAAAAATGTTCCAAACTACTTTACAAGACATTTGTAAAGTTTATCCTCAAGATGATTGTACATCTAATTAATGAAGTAAGTGGTATAATAATGTATTAAAATTATCAGATCATACTATTAATATGATTTATTAATACATAAATATTGAGTGGGGGTGCCATATGGAACTCTTACCTAAATTAGTTATATGGATTACTGGATTAATTTTTAGTTCTTATCTATGAAGGTAGCTTGTTTTCATCAGAAGTTAATAGTAATTTACCATAATAGATAAAAAAATTACATTTACCTACCCACATAAAATACACATCTGTCCATCTAACTGCCTACTAAGTGCATATCTAGCATTTCAAGGCATTTTAAGGGGCAAGTGTTTGTGGTTCATAAAATGCTTGTCAAAGTTTCACTTTAGTGAATAACTGTAGTATGGAGTGAATTTAATTATACTTACAAATAGTAAGGAACATACTGTTGCATCAGCGAGGTCACGTGACTAGTATCACGCCACTCCTTCTCTCGAACCTTCATGAATTATCGGGAGATTACTAGATTGGGGGTAGTCTGGTATATATAAGATGGTCACAATGTGACGAGAACAGTGTAGTGAGTAATTGAACTGGCAGTCGGAGAGTGTGTAATTGAACTAAGTATTGTCGAGCACGAGCACGTGAGACGTTCTAGCGTTTGTTATAGAGCGACTGTTGAAAATAAGTGTATCGGTAAAGTTATATTCAGAAAGAATAAACCAGTTTTATTAAGAAAGGACTTGTGTCGCTAAAGTTTCGTGGGGACGAAGTTACAGAAAATCAACTAACGAACAGAGACGTAACAAATTGGTGTCAGAAGTGGGATAGAAAAAAAAATGGAAACAAGAAGCGGCAAATAAAACTACAGCCTAGCAGACTTGATGGCAGCAATACAAGAACAGCAAAAGAAACAAGAAGAACGAGAAGAGAAATTACAACAGTTGTTTGAGGAAAAAGAAAAGAAACAAGAAGAACGAGAAGAGAAATTACAACAGTTGTTTGAGGAAAAAGAAAAGAAACAAGAAGAACGAGAAATTAAACAAGAAAAGAAACAAAAAGAACGAGAAATTAAACAAGAAAAGAAACAAGAAGAACGAGAAATTAAACAAGAAGAGAGATT
>NW_013765545.1:0-844 GCF_000517525.1 Limulus polyphemus
TTTCTTTTGAACCAATATTTAGTCTGCTCAACATTTCATATTGTTTTAAGACTAAAATACATCTTAGTTACTAAGCTTGATAAGTTATAGTGGAATTCTATGGTATTAATGTAGTAATTTATGATTTTTTAGTTATTCAAAACTATGTATAAAACCTAAAATATATTTTGTTTCATATCCTCCACATGCTATATTTTTAAAGGCTTAGTAACCTACGTCAAGCAGCAACCGAGTACAAAGGTCTTAACTAGAAGAGATAATTGTTTGCTTTACTTCTTTAGGTACTGATCTATGTTTTAGAAAAAATAAGTTTAAGAACTTATTTCAAAATAGCAATAATTTATATACATATATAATGTATAATAATTGAAATTTGAATGTATTTTACAAAATACTAGTCTACTAAAAACACAGCCAAGACAAGTTACGTTGTACAGACCAAAGGTCAGTTTTATGTTATTTGATATGGTAACATGAGTGTACATGAGCCATGTCATTGTAACTTCTGTATTCTTAGCTAGGCACGGGTGAAAGGTCAATATAATAAAAATAATAAATATATATAAATGTATAATGTTATGAGATTTAAGCTATTTTGTCTAAACATTTATGTTTTTGTGTTGTAATTTGTGTTCATTCTAGAATGAAAGAGGCATAATTTGTTTATTTCCTATTTTCTTATAGTGGTTGCGAGATCAGTCAAATTTACCAAACCTGTACAGCGATTAATTACTGAAAATAACAGATAAAGTATAAAGTTTTTTAAGAAACGTTTGATAACTAACCGTACATTATAAAGATTTTGCATGTGAAATTTCAAAATTTTCTGATGCATAAAAGCATT
>NW_013765546.1:0-844 GCF_000517525.1 Limulus polyphemus
TAGCCGGGCGTGGCCTGGTCACTAGCGTTCCGGACTGTGAATCCGAGGTTTCATAGTTCATGTCCGTGCCACAAACGCACTCCGCACTTTCGTACCGTCGGGGCGTTATAAGAGTGACGGTGAAATCCCGCTATTCGATTAAAGTAGCCAAAAGTTGTCGACAGATACTGTTGACTAGCTGACTCCCAACTAGTTGATAACTTGAAAATTAGGAACGGCTGGCACAGATAATTTATGTGTAGCTTTGTGTGAAAAATCTGAAACAAAAGCTTTCATAGAAAGTTAATGTTCAATTAATGAGAAAGTGATTAATAATAATCAAATAAAAAATGTGAGAGAATAAAATATATTTATTTTAACTGATTTTCTTATACGCAAACTGAGGATAGTGATTTTCTAGTGATAAGTTCACACTTTAGTTTCTTAATGCACATCAGCAATTTATTTGTTATGACGAATGAGGCATAAACAGGTTAAACTTCTAAAATTAGACGATTTAGTTTTCTAAGCCTATTAATTGTTTGTTTGTTCTAATTTCGTGCAAAGCTACACGAGGCCTATCTGCGCTAGCCGTCTCTAATTTAGCAGTGTAAGACTAGAGGGAAGGCAGCTAGTCATCACCACCCACCGCCAACTCTTAGGCTACTCTTTTACCAACGAATAGTGGGATTGACCGTAACATTATAACGCCCCCACGGCTGAAAGGGCGAGCATGTTTAGTGGGACGGGGATTCGAACCCGCGACCCTCAGATTGCAAGTCGAACGCCATAACCACCTGGCCATGCTGGGCCGAAGCCTATTAAAATTAAAGGGTTTGTTTAAATGAATAATTGTATAAGGAAA
>NW_013765547.1:0-845 GCF_000517525.1 Limulus polyphemus
ATAACATCAAGTATTATTTCAACAATAACAAGATTTCCTTTCTTTTGATGTTGGATAGCTACAAATAAGCCTTGATCCCATCGTGCATATCCGAAATTTAATATTTCAATACGAAATACAGTTAGTATCATTTCAATCTAATTTGCGTTTAAGTCGGGTAATAAAAATATTTTAGATCGTATAAATCTTTCGATAAGGTCCATGCGTATCGTTCTACAGATAGAATGGACATTGTAACGCTTGAGCGTGTCGCGAATTATTTTTTTTTTTAAATGCCATTTTAAATCCTGTTATGTTGTTCAAAGAGCGTGACAAGGAGTGTTGTTATTTGGTTGCCTTATCTCTAGTCATTAGTTCAGAATTACGGACAGCCATACCTGAATCCTACCAGCTATGTTAAATATATATATATAAGACATGTTTAAACTTGTCACTAATGGTTTGGTTAAAAAACAACAACAACAACAACAAAATTGAAACAATAATACCAGTTTATTCAAAGTCGAATTGTCGTAATTTTTTTTTTTACGAATGCTTTAGAGTGTGTTTGTTCGTTTATGTTGTATTTTGAATAGATGAAAAAATATATATAATTTGAAAGGCATTCGTGAAGATCAAATGTGAGATATGTATAAAATTTGATTCTATTCTACTCTTATGGAAGGAAAAATAAAACATTTTTCGAAAATTAAAAGCAAAAGGTACATTTTCGTGAATTTTTTTGTTTCTATACAGAAAAAATAAAACGGTCGCTTAAAATGCTGAACGAAATTTGCATGAATTTTCTTCTGCTCCTTGTAAGGTTTATTTAAATTAATTACGTATGACTTAGCCCCCCCCCCCCC
>NW_013765548.1:0-844 GCF_000517525.1 Limulus polyphemus
GACAACTTATAGGACTAAAATAGAATTAAACAGACAACTTATAGGACTAAAATAGAACTAAACAGGCAACTTACAGAAATATATAGGACTAAATAGACAACTTATAGGACTAAAATAGAACTAAACAGACAACTTATAGGAGTAAAATAGAACTAAACAGGAAACTTATAAGACTAAAATAGAATTAAACAGACATCTTATAGGACTAAAATAGAACTAAAGAGGCAACTTATAGGACTAAAATAGAACTAAACAGACATCTTATAGGACTAAAATAGAACTAAACAGGCAACTTACAGAAATATATAGGACTAAATAGACAACTTATAGGACTAAAATAGAACTAAACAGACAACTTATAGGATTAAAATAGACCTAAACAGGCAACTTACAGAAATATATAGGACTAAATAGACAACTTATAGGACTAAAATAGAACTAAACAGACAACTTATAGGATTAAAATAGACCTAAACAGACATCTTATAGGACTAAAATAGAATTAAACAGGCAACTTATAGGACTAAAATAAAACTAAACAGGCAACTTACAGAAATATATAGGACTAAATAGACAACTTATAGGAGTAAAATAGAACTAAACAGGCAACTTATAGGAGTAAAATAGAACTAAACAGGCAACTTATAGGACTAAAATAGAATTAAACAGGCAACTTATAGGACTAAAATAGAACTAAACAGGCAACTTACAGAAATATATAGGACTAAATAGACAACTTATAGGAGTAAAATAGAACTAAACAGGCAACGTATAGGACTAAAATAGAACTAAACAGACAACTTATAGAACTAAAATAAGACTAAACAGGCAACTTACAGAAATA
>NW_013765549.1:0-903 GCF_000517525.1 Limulus polyphemus
GGTTCTATTTAATATATTATAGCTCTATTTGGTTCTATTTAATATCTTATAGCTCTATTTGGTTCTATTTAATATCTTATAGCTCTATTTGGTTCTATTTAATATCTTATAGCTCTATTTGGTTCTATTTAATATCTTATAGTTCTATTTGGTTCTATTTAATATCTTATAATTCTATTTGGTTCTATTTAATATCTTATAGCTCTATTTGGTTCTATTTAATATCTTATAGTTCTATTTAATATTTTTTGTAAGAGTAGAGGTTGAGAGTTTAATTAGTAGAAATATTAAGGTGGTTTAATTTCTAGTTTATTTTCTACTTCAAGAAATTGAAGGGTAACTGCCTTCCCACAACTGGCTATAGACAATGAAAGGAAGTAGAAGCTGAAACGTTGTGGATGTAACCACTCAGATTCGTAACCTTATTTGATTTTCGTACATTTATTTGATTTTTCCAAAGATGGCCGACTAGATTAACATCAGCGTTTGGCTTTTGTCTGATAGATGGGATATCCTCAACATATTTGGGTGCTATTACCACAGACATTATCCGTTATGACAATAAGATGATAACCTGGACAGATAACGGTAATGTGATGTTTATTTCATTATTGTTTTATAGTGCTGATTTAATCACCTATTAACAATTAATGGAATCAGTAGTTTATAAGCTATTTATATATAACACGATGCCATACATCAGTTAACTGTTTCTTAACTGTCCAATACACACACACATAACACGATGCCAGACATCACTCAACTGTTTCTTAACTTACCAATACACACACATAACACGATGCCAGACATCACTCAACTGTTTCTTAACTTACCAATACACACAGTATGGCATCGTGTTATGTGATCAGTCAACTGTTCCTTAGCTTTCCAATACACACACAA
>NW_013765550.1:0-1119 GCF_000517525.1 Limulus polyphemus
TCCATACAGCTATAAATATAACCAACGCGCCGCGCCAAAAGAGAGTATCTATTATTAGTTTGCTATAGTCAGCGTGCTATAAACTTCGGAAGCTATAACTGTGATTTTTATAACGATTATCAATCGGAAAACTTCAGATATTTGACCAGGAGCATTTACAAAGTTCGAACATTACAAACCATTTAACTTCAGTGTATTCACATCGGACATTAATACTTTTACGAAAACATTACCAAACGTCATCGGTGGAAACTCAATCTCTAATAGGCGTATGAACAGGGAAGACTACAGGGCTAGCTTGCTTCCTGTTAATTAAGTGAATTTTGGCTACGTCAACTCGAAATTAACTCGCTCATCGTGAACCCTTGATAAGATATTAAGGAAGTTCCAGGCTATAAAGAAGACCTTATATTGCATGTACGTTTGTGAAACTTTTGTCTATAAATCATTGTTCGTAATAACAATTATTCGTAACTGTTATTGTAAATTGAATTGTTGTGTGTATATTAAAACGTATTTGTGTTAAAAACGAAAACGGCGAGTATCAATCTTGTTGTCAAATATCTTAAACTGACTATATATCTGCATATATTTAAATACTAAATCCAAAGTACAATTTAACTACTAAATTTCAAATATATTAGCTTTTATTGATAAGGTAACGAGGGTAAAGGCTATAGTAAAACTGAAATAGAAGCACTATTTTCTTCAAAACTTTTTTTTAAGGCGTGCATTTGTATCGCAGTTAATAACAAAACTAACAAAATTATGTCTGACAACCAGTTGCATAATCTCATTCCTTCCTTAATTTTTAGTAATATTTGAAGTATTCGCAGTTTTATTGATACCTCGCTGCAAAATGAAATTCCGGGTTAAATGCCACTTCCCAACTATTTTCATAGATTACTTCGTACAAATACAATACAAGCTGTCGCTTAATCTATTATTCTACGATGCTTACTGATAAGTGCAAAAGTTAAGTTATATGTTTATTTGCGCACCTAATCGTTATTATCGAGTGTTTCACAGTTTGCGAGACTCCCAATATCAATTTTTTTTTTAATAAAGTGGAGAACTAGAAACTAAAGATCCAAAATGTTCATCTTTTTTTTCTTCTCC
>NW_013765551.1:0-844 GCF_000517525.1 Limulus polyphemus
CTATAAATACATTTCTAAACAAACCATGTACATGTATTATAAACATAAAAAAGTTGTAATTTCTTGCAACAAAAAAACGCCTCAAATATTTCAATTAATTGATTTCATTCGAAGAACTAGCCAGAAATTTTTCAATACAGAGTTGTACATTTGCACATATGTGCAACGTCACATTTTACAATATTATATTTTCTATTTATAATTTTTTATATTAATGAAACCGAAGTAAAATCTTTCATTCTACAGTTTAGTTCAATATCCTACTTGGTTAAAGTTCTTATAATGAAATGTGAGCTGTAACGTACAGTACAGTTTAGTTCAATATCCTACTTGGTTAAAGTTCTTATAATGAAATGTGAGCTGTAACGTACAGTACAGTTTAGTTCAGTATCCTACTTGGTTAAAGTTCTTATAATGAAATATGAGCTGTAACGTACAGTACAGTTTAGTTCAGTATCCTACTTGGTTAAAGTTCTTATAATGAAATGTGAGCTGTAACGTACAGTACAGTTTAGTTCAGTATCCTACTTGGTTAAAGATCTTATAATGAAATATGAGCTGTAACGTACAGTACAGTTTAGTTCAGTATCCTACTTGGTTCAAGATCTTATAATGAAATGTGAGCTGTAACGTTCAGTACAGTTTAGTTCAATATCCTACTTGGTTAAAGATCTTATAATGAAATGTGAGCTGTAACGTACAGTACAGTTTAGTTCAGTATCCGACTTGGTTAAAGTTCTTATAATGAAATGTGAGCTGTAACGTACAGTACAGTTTAGTTCAGTATCCTACTTGGTTCAAGTTCTTATAATGAAATGTGAGCTGTAACGTACAGTACAGTTTA
>NW_013765552.1:0-844 GCF_000517525.1 Limulus polyphemus
TATTAAGTAGGGAGAGGACCGTCAGGAGTTATATTAAGTAGGAAGAGGATCGTCAGGAGTTATATTATGTAGGGAGAGGGCCGTCAGGAGTTATTTTAAGTAGGGAGAAGACTGTCAGGAGTTATTTCTATAGGTCATCTTTCTAATGAACTTGTTGTTAAAGTACATTTCGAATCACTCGTCTGTATATTCATCAGATCCCAATGATTCTACATCAGCTCTCAAGGTATCTTCATCAGGTCCCAATGTTTCTACATAAACTCTCAAGGTATCTTCATCAGGTCCCAATGTTTCTACGTCAACTCTCAATGTATCTTCATCAGGTCCCAATGTTTCTACGTCAACTCTCAAGGTATCTTCATCGGAACCCAATGTTTCTACGTCAACTCTCAAGGTATCTTCATCAGGTCTCATTGTTTTTACATTAAGTCTCAAGGTAACTTCATCAGGTCCCAATGATTCTACATCAACTTTCAAGATATATACATCAGGTTCCAGTGTTTCTACATCAACTCTCAATGTTGACTAGCTGCCTTTCCTTTAATCTATCACTTCAAAGTTAGGGACGGCTGAGACAGCCCTGGAGTTCAAACAAACATTCCTCATAATCTCGTGTTGAACCTATCGATACAGGTCAACTTATATTATCT
This sequence comes from Limulus polyphemus, assembly GCF_000517525.1. Lineage (NCBI taxonomy): Eukaryota > Metazoa > Arthropoda > Merostomata > Xiphosura > Limulidae > Limulus > Limulus polyphemus. The sequence continues at coordinate 651 of NW_013765552.1, forward strand.
CGTGTTGAACCTATCGATACAGGTCAGCTTATATTATCTCGTGTTGAACCTATCGATACAGGTCAACTTATATTATCTCGTGTTGAACCTATCGATACAGGTCAACTTATATTATCTCGTGTTGAACCTATCGATACAGGTCAACTTATATTATCTCGTGTTGAACCTATCGATACAGGTCAACTTATATTATC
>NW_013765553.1:0-846 GCF_000517525.1 Limulus polyphemus
TATAAAGATATTTAGTGACTATAAACATTGTTTAGTATCACCCCATCTACAACATCTGTAAAAAGATATTTAGTGACTATAAACATTGTTTTGTATCAAACCACCTATACAATCTGTATAATGATATTTAGTGGTATCAAACCTTCTACAACATCTGTATCAAGATATTTAGTGACTATAAAAATTGTTCGGTATCAAACTACCTACAACATCTGTATAAAGATATTATTGACTATAAACATTGTTTGGTATCAAACCATCTACAACATCTATATAAAGATATTTAGTGACATTCAACATTGTTTGGTATTAAACCCCCTACAACATCTGTATAAAGATATTTAGTGACTTTAAATATTGTTTTGTATCAAACCACATATTCCATCTGTATAAAGATATTTAGTGGTATCAAACCTTATACAACATCTGTATCAAGATATTCAGTGACTATAAACATTGTTTGGTATCAAACTACCTACAACACCTGTATAAAGATATTATTGACTATAAAAATTGTTTGGTATCAAACCACATACAACATCTGTATAAAGATATTTAGTGGTATCAAACCACCTACAACATCTGTATCAAGATATTTAAACACTATAAACATTGTTTGGTATCAAACTACCTGCAACATCTGTATAAAGATATTATTGACTGTAAACATTGTTTGGTATCAAACCACCTACAACATCTGCATAAAGGTATTTAGTGACTGTAAACATTGTTTGGTATCAAACTACGTACAACATCTGTATAAAGATATTTAGTGACTATAAACATTGTTTGATATCAAACCACCTACATCATCTGTATAAAGATATTTAGTGACTATAAACATTG
>NW_013765554.1:0-844 GCF_000517525.1 Limulus polyphemus
GTAAGTTTCCCGAGTTGCTGCTGTCGTACACCTAACAAAGACCGGTAAGTTTCTGAGATGCTGTTGTCGTACACCTAACAAAGACCGGTAAGTTTCCGAATTGCTGTTGTCGTGCACCTTACAAAGACCGGTAAGCTTCTGTAATGTTGCACACTAAAAAAACCTAAATTAACAGAAATATACCAATTCGTACACAACTAACTCCCCCTAATTTAATTTTTTTCTTGAAGTTTAGCTTCGTAGATACATGTAGATGGGTGTAAAAAAATAGGCCTGTTTTGAACATTTTAATTAATATATGTGTCACTCGAACAACGCACCAATCGGTAATGTAGGTAAGAAATCAACCTGACACGGTAAGCGTCTCACAACCAGAAGATATTGGTTTCCAATGTACCAGCAAGATGAGTTTTCTAATCGTTACAAACCGGTAATTTTATCGACTTGCCTTGTTCTTTACAATCATTTGTTGCTTTTTTATGTATTTATTTTTCACTTTTTACTTTTATATGAAAGCTTTAAATATCTTTCAACCATTTCACAATTTATTTAGCAACTTTCGGTTTCGGTTTCATAATACAAATATTAGATTTTAAACCTTCGGAACTTCTCGTAAGTTAAATGTCAGATTTCGAACGTTCGGAACTGCTCGTAAGTTAAATGTCAGACTTCGAACCTTCGGAACTGCTCGTAAGTTAAATGTCAGACTTCGAGCCTTCGGAACTGCTCGTAATTTATGTCAGACTTCGAACCTTCGGAGCTGCTCATAAGTTAAATGTCAGATTTCGAACGTTCGGAGCTGCTCGTAAGTTAAATATCAGACTTCGAACTTTCGGAACTGCTC
>NW_013765555.1:0-1527 GCF_000517525.1 Limulus polyphemus
ATGGAAGTGATACTATGGTGTTATTTTAGTGATCAAAGTTAAGATGGAAGTGGTACTATGGTGTTATATAACTTTTTGCCATCTTCACTTTACCTAAACAAGATGACAGCAACCCGAACTGAGCTCAACTTTTATTTTCAGAAAGTCCAGTGTTTGTGTATATATATATATATATGTATAGTTATATTTACACAACTCAAGACTATGATAATTATATTTACGTTCAATGAAACAAGCAGAGTTAAGTGGAACATTTAATACAGTATTCAATACCATTTTTTATAAAAAAAACCAACAGTTTCATTTGGTTCTTCACGTTATTTACAAAACCGTTATCAAATGTGTATGACCAGCTCATACCTTATATCAACTTGATTGTCAACCAATGGCTGTTTCTGTTACATTTAAGAAAGGAGTGTATGGCCAGCATAACAGTTACAAAATGTATGTTACCGTAATGTGCCTATTGTAAATATTATAAAACCAACGTATCAGTTTGAATGAATTTTATTTTTGTAAGAGTTACGTAACTTCCCGATGGTTTATGATAGCGAGAACAAAGAGACGGGTCATCACGGAGGAAAACGTTCTACCTCGCTTCAAGAAAATTATAAAAAGAAGTACCTAAGTATCTTTCCCATATAATACTGCAGATTTCAGGTACATAAAATTGGAAATATATTAATTTCTGTTTGATTTAATCAGGTATCATGAAGATATGACTGATCGATGGTATAAATATAATTCAATAAATAGTATTCAAATTATTAAGTAATATGGAAGATACTGCTTTGCATAAGTGAACAAACGTATCATTTTGGAGTAATAATGTGCTACCATGAAGCTTATCAACAATCCAAGCTTTGTCTGTGATATCCTATGATACTTTTTATTCATTATTATGGATACTGTTTTCTTGCTATATACTGTTGACTAATACTATTAAGTCTAAGCTTCTTATTCACTATATTTTTCCTAATATTAAATGTTTGATATCCTAGCTCTTTATACGTTTAGGAATAAGAAACAATAAATAAGAAAAGTAATATATTTGTATCTTAAATGTGTATTGGCTAAAACAGACTTGAATCAGTAGTTCATTAGCTAAAACAGACTTGAATCAGGAGTTCATTGGTTAAAACAGACTTGAATCAGTAGTTCATTGGAATCAGTAGTTGAATTGGCTAAAACAGACTTGAATCAGTAGTTGAATTGGCTAAAACAGACTTGAATCAGTAGTTGAATTGGCTAAAACAGACTTGAATCAGTAGTTCATTGGCTAAAACAGACTTGACTCAGTAGTTCATTGGCTAAAACAGACTTGACTCAGTAGTTCATTGGCTAAATAAAATAGACTTGAATCAGTAGTTCATTGGCTAAAACAGACTTGAATCAGTAGTTCATTGGCTAAAACAGACTTGAATCAGTAGTTGAATTGGTTAAAACAGACTTGAATCAGTAGTTGAATTGGTTAAAACAGACTTGAATCAGGAGTTCATTGGCTAAAACAGACTTGAATCAGTAGTT
>NW_013765556.1:0-858 GCF_000517525.1 Limulus polyphemus
ATCTTGTGTTTTCTTACTGACAGTACACAGTATCGTTAAATCTTGTGTCTTCTTATTGAAAGTGCACAGTATCGTTAAATCTTGTGTTTTCTTATTGACAGAACACATTATTGTTAAATCTTGTGTCTTTTTATTGACAGTACACAGTATTGATAAATCTTGTGTCTTGTTATTGAAAGTACACAGTATCGGTAAATCTTGTGTCTTCTTATTGATAGTACACAGTATTGTTAATTCGAGTGTCTACTTATTGACAGTACACATTATCGTAAAATCTTGTGTCTTCTTATTGACAGGACACATTATTGTTAAATCTTATGTTTTCTTACTGACAGTACACATTATCGTTGAATATTGTGTCTTCTTAATGACAGGACACATTATTGTTAAATCTTGTGTTTTCCTACTGACAGTACACATTATCTTCAATATTGTATCTTCTTATTGACAGTACACAGTATCGTTAAATCTTGTGTCTTCTTATTGACAGTACACAGTATCGTTAAATCTTCTGTCTTCTTATTGACAGTACACATTATTGTTAAATCTTGTGTTTTCCTCCTGACAGTACACATTATCGTTGAATATTGTGTCTTCTTATTGACAGTACACAGTATCGTTAAATCTTGTGTCCTCTTATTGACAGGACACATTATTGTTAAATCTTGTGTTTTCTTACTGACAGTACACAGTATTGTTAAATCTTGTGTCTTCTTATTGACAGTACACAGTATAGTTAAATCTTGTGTCTTCTTATTGATAGTACACAGTATCGTTAAATCGTGTGTCTTATAATTGAAAGTACACAGTATCGTTAAATCTTGTGTGTTCTTATTGACAGTACACAGTATCGTTAAA
>NW_013765557.1:0-842 GCF_000517525.1 Limulus polyphemus
GTATTGCCTGCCTTGTAGGCTTTTCTCTCATACAGTGGGCTCACAACTGCAAAGGTCATAGTCGATAATGGCATCTAAACAAGGATGGGGGTACAGAACAGAAATGACAAAAAGCTGTTTGGCAGGTTGCCTCAACATGAAAACAATACAGCACACAAGAACTGTTATTTAGCATGGCGTGAGATGGAGAGGAGGTTAGAAAGTGATACTGGGATTGATGTGATGTCTCACAAAGTAATCATGAGCGAGACTGAAAAATGGCGAAATATACATACGAGGATAATTGATATATCAAGATCAGTTAGTTTGATCACAAGTGAGAAAACATATTTTAATTAAGAAAGATCTGTTATTTAAACCTGAAAAGGTTTTAGTTATAATTTTACAGCAAAATATAATGTAATGTGGGATGTGTGTATATGTACACGAAGAACGTTAAAGTTCATTATAAAGTATGGTCTTCGTATTTTGTACTATGTTGTGAAAGTTCATAAGCATTTCACGAAAAAAATTAAAGAGCTCTTATAAGTGAACATCATATCGTTTTTCTATGGACGTGTTTGACTTTCGGTTACTCTCTCTTTTTAATTTATTGTTACAATATTTGTTGAATGCAGTATTACATGTTTGACATATTGGTAATGTTTATCATTGCGAGGAAAATTTGCAGTGGCAATTTGAACCAAGTTTGAAAGCATTATGCACAAAATGTATCAGAGCAGATGATATATATATTGACTGAATACTTTATATGTAACAAACATGCACGTTTATAAAACACTCCACTTTTGGGACATGTAAGTGGTCGCTCATTATCTATAAATGAAGAGGTGTAGTCACAT
>NW_013765558.1:0-844 GCF_000517525.1 Limulus polyphemus
TATTGATAAATCTTGTATATTCTTATTGACAGTACACAACATTGTTAAATCTTGTGTCTTCTTCTTGACAATACACAGTATTGTTAAATATTGTGTCTTCTTATTCACAGTACACAGTATTGTTAAATCTTGTGTCTTCTTATTCACAGTACACAGTATCGTTAAATCTTGTGTCTTCTTACTGACAGTACACAGTAATGTTAAATCTTGTGTCTTCTTATTGACTGTACACCGTATGGTTAAATCTTGCGTCTTCTTATCGACAGTACACAGTATTGTTAAATCTTGCGTCTTCTTATCGAAAGTACACAGTATTCTTAAATCTTGTGTCTTCTTATTGATAGTACACAGTATTTTTAAATCTCGTGTCTTCTTATTGATAAAACACAGTATCGTTAAATCTCGTGTCTTCTTATAGATAGTACACAGTAATGTTAAATCTTGTGTCTTCTTAATGATAGTACACAGTATTTTTAAATCTTGTGTCTTCTTATTGACAGTACACAGTATCGTTAAATCTTGTGTCTTCTTATTGATAATACACAGTATCGTTAAATCTCGTGTCTTCTTATTTATAGTACACAGTATTGTTAAATCTTGGGTCTTCTTATTGATAGTACACCGTAATGTTAAATCTTGTGTCTTCTTATTGATTGTACATTGTATTGATGAATCTTGTGTCTTCTTATTGATTGTACATTGTATTGATGAATCTTGTGTATTCTTATTGACAGTACACAGTATTGTTAAATCTTGAGTCTTCTTATCGACAGTACACATTATTGTTAATTCTTGTGTCTTCTTATTGACAATACACAGTATTGTTAAATTTTTATATCTTCAT
>NW_013765559.1:0-843 GCF_000517525.1 Limulus polyphemus
AACTAACTACTGTGTACGAAACGTCAAGACAATCGTGTTGTAAAGAACTTAGTGGATCAATTATGAAAGATTTGGACAATACAACAACAATGAATAACGACAAAGTATGTTAATCATTGGAAGAAGATTCAGCCAATGTGAACGTTGATAACGAACAACGGTACAGTGATGGTGATGTTAAACTTCATGTGTCACCAAAAGAAGCTCTGAAAATGAGAGAATTTTACCTTTTATCTATATTTGTATTTGTTCATATTATCCATTCATGTTTGTGAGTATTTTTTACAAGGTAAGTTTATGCATTTGAAATTAGTTTATTTTCTGAGATTCCTTTCAAGTTATAACCATGAAAGATTTAACTATATATAAAAATTCAGTATTATTCTCATAATAAGTCATCTTGAGATACGACATGGAACCAAAACCTAATGTATAAAAACATTGATTGTGTTGTTGAAACCTAATATAAAATAAGAAGAACTTGTAGTTACAATCCAAGTACCAACACCAGGACTATGTTGAGACACTCTCACTGGAGTGGTGAATAAATGTTCTTTTTTACTTGAAAAATACTTTCTTACTGTTTTTCAGACATTTGGACAGACGTTTATAAAATACAATACGTTTCTGTCCACCACTGGTTCTGTAGCTGGAGTTGTTCATGTCCTCAACCGAATGATTGTGGGCTAAATTCAGGACAAATTTTCTTACAAGGTAAAAATGTGTAAAGTGAAGTGACTGAATCTATGTTGTTACTATAAATGATTAAAATAATCTTTGTTGTGTGAAATGTACACAATCTTTATGGCTCAGCAGTAAACTAGAGAGTTTAGAACAATAAAA
>NW_013765560.1:0-1881 GCF_000517525.1 Limulus polyphemus
ATTTTTCAATCATACAAGTTTACTTGAGAATGATCGCACCAGTGATCGAAACGTCGTACATGTTCTAAAAAATAATCTTCCTTACTATAAAAGCTGTGGTTTCTAATAAAATAATACTTAATCAGCAAAGACATTCAGTATTCATTAAATTAAGTATTGTTGTAAGCTAATTTAAGCAATTTCTACAATTAATTTATAATACTACCAAAGTAAACCAATCAAATTTCTACAACGTTTTAGAACAATGTGAGCAAAATATAAAGACCGAGTTAGGTTATGGTCTGTTGGTCAGTTAACGGGTAGTAAGTGCATGGTTTGGTCAGTCTGTCAGTTGCCGTTAGCCAGTTAGTTCATGGCTGAATAATTTCGAATTTGTGTCTGCAACAAAGTACAAGAAATACGAAACTCTCACAGAAGTGGAATTTCTGCTCAGACGATGTTTATTTGTGTAGTTAGGCCTATTGTCATTTATATAAAGACGTGGAAACTGGAACTTATAGAACTTTGATTTAAAAAATGAAAATCGTTTATTATAATCAAGTGGTTTATATTTTGCATTTTCTTTTTGTTTATTAATCGGAAAGAACCAACCCAACAATAATTATTATTAATATTAATTAAACACTCGAAAAACAGTCAAAATTAAGATAAACCTTTAACCCTAAAATTACGACACATAAACACCTGGCAGAATAAAGAAGGGGGTACAAAACGCTTTTTCTTAGCAATCAAATTAAACCACTTTAAAAAATCTAAAACAATTTAGATGACAATCTAGTTTCTGATGAGTCATTTGTTTGTTTGTAATTAAGCACAAAGCTACACAATGGGTTATCTGTGCTTCATCCCGCCCCCCAGTGGCACAGCGGTATGTCTACGGACTTACAACGCTAAAATCCGGGTTTCGATACCCGTGGTGGGCAGAGCACAGATTGTGTAGCTTTGTGCTTAATTACAAACAAGCAAATGACTCATCCCGCCCCCCAGTGGCACAGCGGTATGTCTGCGGACTTACAACGCTAGAATCCGGGTTTCGATACCCGTGGTGGGCAGGTCATAAAAAATATTTTAAAAAGAATTGAATATTTGACAAAATAAAAAGGTTTTCCAAATGTAGAATATGTACTCGTTACAAGTTTATCTATATATTTTTTTAATGATTTGGGTGTCATGAAAACACTTTGTATTAACTGAAAACCAAAACATATAACGGACTAAATATAAAAACGGAAATCCACAAATCAAGCGAAGTGTGTAGTTTATTAAGGATCAAAAACTTATTATCACATCTTTCAAAATCAAATTTTGGTTTAATAAGACACTTTCAGATAGATTCCTGGTAACATTTTATATATAACGATAAGCTCTGGTGTTGTATTCTTCACTGACCAAAACAAAATGTTACTCACTTATTTTTCGTCCACCAACTTGGCTGTCGTCCTTTTGCACGTTCAATCCAGAGGAGTACTGGTTCTCTCTAAAATCAGTTTAATCTAGGGAAGAAACCCCCCTCCCACCAAAATATATTTATATATATATATACATCAATGATGTTAACATCTTTTCTCTTCTCTCCTCTGAAATTGGTGAATAAAAAATTTAAAAACAGCAAGCTTAGCGAATAGCAAAGCACTGTTAGGGTTACTGAAAAACCAATCAGTAATACTATGTTTCCGATCGTCTGCTGTCTTATCTAGCTATACCGAAATGCATTATAGACACAATAACACGACAACACAGTTTTTTTTAAAGAAAATCTATTTAATAGATTAATAATTATAAAAATAATTTCTCCGAACAGTAAATTAAAACTTCGATGACAAGGAACCCACTTTGAGACTAATAATGGTTGGAGACGGCTTGAATGGGTAATGAAGAAAA
>NW_013765561.1:0-845 GCF_000517525.1 Limulus polyphemus
TTAACGGCCTTTTTGTCCTTCTTACACTAGATTTTTTTTTGTTTTTGATAATGATCTTTTTAGTCCTTCTTCCGCTAGATTTTTTCGACTTTCATAATGATTTTTTTAATCCTTCTAACAGTAGATTTTGTCAACTGTGATATCGGTCTCTTTAGCCCTTCTTCCACTAGATATTGTTGTCTTTTATAATGGTCTTTTTAGTCGTTTTTACACTAGATTTTTTCGACTTTGTTAATGATCTTTTAAGTCCTTCTTACATAGATTTTTTGGACTTTGATAATGGTCCTTTTAGTTCTTCTTCCACTAGATTTTGTCGACTTTGATAACGGTCTTTTTAGTTATTCTTACATTAGATTTTTTCGACTTTGTTAATGATCTTTTAAGTCCTTCTTCCGCTAGATTTTGTTGACTTTTATAACGGTTTTTTTTGTCCTTCTAACACTAAATCTTTGGACTTTGATAACGGTTTTTTAGTCCTTCTTACAATAGACTTTTTAGACTATGATAATGGTCTTTTTAGTCCTTCTTTCACTAGATTTTGTCGACTATGATAACGGTCTTTTTAATCCTTTTTACAATAGATTTTGTCGTCTTTGATAACAGTCTTTTTTGTCCTTCTAGCACTAATTTTTTTGGACTTTGATAACGGTCTTTTTAGTCTTTCTTACACTAGATTTTGTAGACTATGATAACAGTCTTTTTAGTCCTTCTTCAACTAGATCTTGTTGATTTTGATAACGGTCATTTTAATCCTTCTTACTCTAGATTTTTTCGACTTTGATAATGATCTTTTTAGTCCTTCTTCCGCTAGATTTTGTTGACTTTTATAACGGCCTTTTTTGTCC
>NW_013765562.1:0-845 GCF_000517525.1 Limulus polyphemus
GGCTGAAAGGGGAGAGTATGTTTGGTGGGACAGGGATTCTAACCCGCGACTCGCAGATTGCGAGTCGAGCGCCCTAACCATCTGGCCATGCCGGTCCATATAAGAACAGAATCTTCACGCTAAATACAAGCTTCAACGAGGTGGTTAACCCATGTTACGAGTCTTAAAACAGCAAATATATGAACGCTAATTTCAAACGCTAATAAGTAATAGCTTTAACTACATTTTCTTTAAAAAATATAATAATAGAGGAGCTATTAAATACTGAGTAAATAAAGGCCTAATCAATATAATTTTATACGACACTAAGCCTTTTTATTGAAATAGATATATGTAACTTACAATAAACTTTTTGATCTTAATTTTGCCTATAAAGCCACAGAATGAACAAAATCGTTTTAGTTACAAATATATCAGTTCTTAACGTTCAAGTGTCTCTCTCTGACCTTGCTGTATCGGTGTTTGGTCGTTGTGCGCGACCTGGGAGGTTAAGGTTCACTCGGACATCTTCCTCCGTATATCTCTAGGAACAGAAATTCTCAAACTGTGGTACGGGTACCGCTGGTGGTACTTGGAACTAGTGTCGGTGGTACGCGACACAATTAATATAAAAACTCATAATTTTTTTTATAAACCCTATCTGAGCTTTCCACGTATATATACATACTACTCTCCTTACTTATAGACTCGGAATGGCCAGGTGGTTAAGGCACTCGATTCCCAATCTGAGGGTCGCGGGTTCGAATCCCTCTCACACCAAACATGCTCGCTCGTTCAGCCGTGGGGACGTTATAATGTGACGGCCAACCCACTATTCGTTGGTACAAGAGTAGCCCAAGAGTTGG
>NW_013765563.1:0-844 GCF_000517525.1 Limulus polyphemus
AGAAATCTTTATATTGTCCAAATAGTTATCAAACATTTCTTAAGAAAAAAACTTTATATTTTATCTGTTATTTACAGTAACGAATCTCTGTACGGTTTGGTTGATTTGACCAATCTTGTAACCACGTTAAAAAATTAGGAAATAAATATAAATTATGCCTATTTTATTATGAACACAAATTATAGCTTAAATCTCATAACATTATACATTTACATATATATATATATTATTTTTATTATATTGACCTTTCAGCCATGCCTGGCTAACAATGCAGAAGTTACAGTGGTGTGGCTCACGTGCTCTCATGTTACCATATCAAATAACATAAACTGACCTTTGGTTTGTGTAAAGTAACTTGTCTTTGCTAGTATTTTGTAATATACAGTCACATTTCACTTATTATACACTATATATGTATATAGGTTCTTGCTATTTTGAAATAAGTTCTTTAACTAGAACAGTAACTAAAGAAGTAAAGCAAGCAATTATCTCTTTTAGTTATGACCTTTGTACTCGGTTGCTGCTTGACGTAGGTTGCTAAGCGTTTAAAAAAATTGCACGTGGAGCATATGAAACAAAATATTTTTTTTAGGTTTTATATATATATACAACTAAAAAAAATCATAAATTACTACATTACTACATAGAATTCCACTATAATTTATCAAGCTTAGTAACTAAGATGTATTTTAGACTAAAAAAATATGAAATCTCGAGCAGACTAAAGACACACCATACCTCGTTGAAATATTGGATCAAAAGAAAGAAATGGTGCCAAGACCATTAAAATGGCTGAGAGAGCCACTAGGGGAATATTCTAAACTTCCAATTGGTTATTCATGTC
>NW_013765564.1:0-844 GCF_000517525.1 Limulus polyphemus
ATGTTACTTAAACATGGTGTTTTTATTTTTTTTCATACACAACATCCAGAATATTATTAAGAACAATTGATACAGATTTAGTAACTGTGTTTAAAGAATTTGTTATAAATCTGAATTCAATGGGATTTCTATGCAATTTAGGAATTGCTTATAAAATGGCAGATCAGAAGAAGAAGAGTATAAATGTATATTCCTTTTTTTTTTGGCCTTCTTTATATTAGTAATAATATTGTTTTATTTACAGTACTTTTGCTAAATGTACTTATATTGTTAATTTCTTTAACTAGAAGCATACAGTTGTTTACAGATAAAACCGAAGTTGCAAGCTGCCTTATCAATAGGAGTGATAATAAATTGTTCTAGCACCTTCTTTATTTTATATTTGGAAACATGAAAAGAAGTATCAGTTTTATATTGTGCAAGGTTTAATTTCTTAAATGATTTTTATATAATTCATGAAATACAGGTTCCATTTAAAAAAAGAAACATGGAGGATAGTAGGTATTCTTCCTTATTTTGATAATATAATTATCAATATTTTTTCCAGATGTTTCAATATTTCACATTTCTTTGAAATTCTGAATTCATTTTCTTTTTTTAAATATTGCTTGTAATTCTTTATCTTTAATGATCTCTAAATTACCTGTAACTACATGTTTATGTAAATTATCCTTAAATTCATTGTTATTACAATTACAAGGTAATTTCTCAATATCTATTTGATTGAAATCTTCAATAATTTTTTGTAATTGAAGATAAGAGGGCCTATAGGTTTATTATATTTAAAACTAACTATAGGCTGCTCTGATTTAATAGGGAAAATAATTTCTTGAATACATTCATA
>NW_013765565.1:0-1157 GCF_000517525.1 Limulus polyphemus
TGTAAGTAAACGCAGCTGAGTGACCGAGTTGAAACACTAGCTATAAGTAAACGTAGCTGAGTGTATGAGTTGAAACACTAGATATAAATAAACGTAGCTGAGTGTATGAGTTGAAACACTAGCTATAAGTAAACGAAGTTGATTATCCGAGTAGAAACACAAGCTATAAGTAATCAAGCTGATTATCCGAGTTGAAACACTAGTTATAAGTAAACACAGCTGATTATCCGAGTAGAAACACTAGCTGTAAGTAAACGCAGCTGAGTGTCCAGGTTGAAACACTAGCTATAAGTAAACGTAGCTGAGTGTATGAGTTGAAACACTACCTGTAAGTAAACGTAGCTGAGTGTCCGATTTGAAACACTAGCTATAAGTAAACGTAGCTGAGTGTATGAGTTGAAACACTAGCTGTAAGTAAACGTAGCTGAGTGTCCGAGTTGAAACACTAGCTATAAGTAAACGCAGTTGATTATCTGAGTAGAATCATTAGCTATAAATAAACGCAGTTGATTATCCGAATTCCAACACAAGCTATAAATAACCAGCTGATTATCCGAGTTGAAACACTAGTTATAAGTAAACATAGCTGAGTGTCCGAGTTGAAACACTAGCTATAAGTAAACGCAGCTGATTATCCGAGTACAAACATTAGCTATAAGGAAACACAGCTGATTATCCAAGTAGAAACTCTAGCTATAAGTAAACGCAGCTGATTATCCGAGTAGAAACATTATCTATAAGTAAACACAGCTGATTATCCTAGTAGAAACACAAGCTAAAAGTAAACGCAGTTGATTATCCGAGTAGAAACACTAGCTATAAGTAAACACAGCTGATTACCCTATGTTTACTTACAGCTAGTGTTTCTACCATGCTGATTATCCGAGTAGAAACACGAGCTATAAGTAAACACAGCTGATTATCCAAGTAGAAACATTAGCTATAAGTAAACACAGCTGATTATCCTAGTAGAAACACTAGCTATAAGTAAACGCAGCTGATTATCCGAGTAGAAACACTAGCTATAAGTAAACACAGCTGATTATCCGAGTTGAAACACTAGCTATAAGTAAACGTAGCTGAGTGTTTGAGTTGAAACACTAGCTATAAATAAACTTGTGTTTCAACTCATACACTCAGCTTTAGCTGTAAGTAAA
>NW_013765566.1:0-844 GCF_000517525.1 Limulus polyphemus
ATTTCGAATGCGGACTGACTCTCTCGAATACGAACGTTCTATATATTGATGGTAAAAATTCGTCACTTTACAGAAATCTAAATTTTATTTGAGATTAACCATGTCACCACAAATAATTAACAATCTTCAGGTGTAGAAAATAATTATAAAATAGTTCATACTATCCATCACATGTCTGTGTTTCCAGCCAATCGAAACAAGGAATGGTGGGTAACAGGCCACAAGGCATGAAATGTTTCACAAATCTCTGAAGAAACGAATGAAAACAACACCTATGTCCTTTCGAACATATAACATCAACAGTGATGGAACTAACATCAAAAAAACGGTTCAACCAGCAAATATAAATGAATAGAAATTAAGGTTTTTAGTTCTATCATTAGCATCTAATATAAACAAACATTCAAGGACATCCTTTCATTCTCTTGGTGATACGGCGTTGCTATGCCTTATTACTAACTAGCTTCAGTCGTTTGCTGATTTTATTGGCGGCTGTTTTCACTGATATCTCGGTAACTGGTATAAAATATGATAATAACGTGACACTGCGCACATCATGACCAAGAAGGAATTTCAATACAACATCACACTATTAATATATTCAACATTCTATACACAAAACATCCACAAAACTTTAGAACCTGCCAGTGGATAATAAGTGGATTCAGTTACTGAAGTTGATGTCCATATGAACAAAACTGACCCTTCTTACGTACCCCCTTCACAAGCATCAGGCAATGTCCCAGATTTTTTTAGTCCAAAACGAGTGAAACTAAGTATTAGGTCAACAGAGGGAAGCTATATAAATGTATTATATATTGTATGTCCTAAACGTACGAACTTG
>NW_013765567.1:0-843 GCF_000517525.1 Limulus polyphemus
GGTTAATGAAAGTGTTCCGAAACGCGACATTAATTTCTCGACGACCTAATATATAAAAACGTATTCAATTTGATGGAGATATTATGATTAGTTTTATTTAAACGTTCAAACACATAAAAATCTCCTTTATTCTAACAAACTTACAGTTTGGTATGCAGAGGTAAGTCTGTAAATTAGAGCTGTCTTCAGTTTGGCAGTTAAGAGATTCTGCTGATTTTTTAGCAGCAAAAACATTATTTGCCCTGCTCAGTAAAACAACATCATACGTTGGACAATACTGGAAAAATTATTATGTTTGTCTTGAGTTTCTTCTGTTAAGGTTCCCCGTCACACCAAACATGCTCGCTCTTTCAGCCGTGGAGGCGTTATAAAGTGATGGTCAATCCCACTATTCGTTGTTTAAAAGAGTAGCCTAAGAGTTGGCGGTGGGAGGTGATGACTAGCTGCTTTCTCTCTAGTCTTACACTGCTAAATTAGGGACGGCTAGCGCAGATAACCCTCATGTAGCTTTGTGCGAAATTCAAAACAAACCAAACCAATTCTTCTGTTATAGAACTGAGAACCCTTGGCATAGTGTATTGTAGTTAGGACACTCGACTCGCAATCTGTGAGTTCGGATCCCGTCACCATGCTGGAAGTGCTGGAATTATAAAGTGACGGTCAATCCCAATATTAGTTGGTAAAAAGTATCCCAAGAATGGCGATTAATTGTATGTTTGTCCGCTAACTCCTCGCACACTATTTGACCAATCTACACCAAACCTGCCATCGTGACTCCTACGGTCCCCAGAAGTAACAAGGAGGGGGCCAAATTCTGTTTGTCCATTTGTCACGCCGATAACT
>NW_013765568.1:0-844 GCF_000517525.1 Limulus polyphemus
CTTAACTTCAAACAATCCTCTTCTTTATATTCTACGGACGGACAAACATCCGTTCTCTCAAATGTTTTAGTGTTCGATTCCACATCGATTTGAACGCCAAATGTGAAAAAGGCAGTTGAGTTCCTCTACTAACTTTTATGGAAATTGGTTCAGCCAGTTCCTCACACGAACTTGTGGCGTCAAGACAACTGTTTTATGTTTATATATATATACGTGTTTTGTAATGTTTCGAGCTTCCCAGGGCGAAGGTTGTGTAGTGAATATATCCATAAACTAACTGACGTCTCGAGATTGCTTAAAAGATAAATCGAGTACCATAATAGGAAGTGACATTTATTGATTCCAAACCACACCGACAGAGGGCTTCCCACTCAATGTTAAGGGTTGATAATTCAATAAAGCTTTCCGTAAGAGGTAATGAAACATGTGACACAGAGTTGTCCAATGAACGCAAAGCTCTGTCTAGTCGAGTAAAATTGGTAAAAACGTTTGTTATACGTTTCAAAGAAGATAGTTGGTTATGATGTCAACAACATGACAACATCCAATTTAATATTAGATTTATCTTGAATATTGCCTCGTGTGACTCTTATATCTTAATCATCATCACTAATTTCTTCCCTTTCTCATAAGAAGTGAATTTAAATAACTTATAACAAAATAACTATGAATGGTAAGAATGGGAGTAAATAACTTATCATAACAAAATAAACATGAATGGTAAGAATGGGAGTAAATAACTTATCATAACAAAATAACTATGAATGGTAAGAATGGGAGTAAATAACTTATCATAACAAAATAACCATGAATGGTAAGAATGGGAGTAAATAACTTATCATAA
>NW_013765569.1:0-844 GCF_000517525.1 Limulus polyphemus
ATCCCAAGAAGACCTGACGAGGCAAGGCCTACTTAGCGAAAGTAACAGCACCGAAAAAGGGTCGTCACATGTAAAGCTTCATGTGCCATGACTATCACATTTGGCCAGATTTGTTATTATTATTTAAGAAATTAAATGTTATGTAGTAATCTAGCTAATACTATAAATAACCAAAATACATACTAAATTCTTTAAACTTAATACTGTAAATTACGGTAAAATTACAGAAACACTTATAAAGTTACTTCTTATTTGTATGTGGCAAGTTATAAACAAATGTCCAGAGAATGATAGCACAGCCTATGTGAATGTATGACCGCTAGTATACCTGGCCTAGTTTCACTCGGCTCAATTCACCATGGCGTTTAAGGGTGACCTTACTACAGAAAGTTTGTCCAATGAACAGACTAGGAAAGCGGTTGCTTATATAGAGAACAAACCAAGGTGACCAGTTCTAAAAGCAGGGAGTTAATTTAAGATGATTTAACATAAAACGTGAGATAACATATATAGTTCTGAAACACTTTGGTGTGAAAAACGCTTAGAATTGTGTTGGAGAATGTAAGGTTAGGACAAAGAAAACTATTTAAACTACATCCTATAGCGACTATGTTAATTATGCGATCAACGACCGCACCGTGGTAAACGATTGACCCAGTATGATCATGGTGGAGTTCAATCAAATGATAAATGTGAAAGGTTAAATGTTTAGATCTGTGTTGGAGCATGTACGTCTAGGATGGAAACATATATTTATGTTCTGTGTTGAGTATGTTAATTAATTATACGATTTACACCGAGTCAACGATCACACCGTGGAGAAATAATTGACTCAGCATAATTT
>NW_013765570.1:0-1008 GCF_000517525.1 Limulus polyphemus
GATGGGGATTCGAACCCGCGACCATCAGATTGCGAGTCGAACGCCTTAACCACCTGGCCATGCCGGGCCCGGGCGAAAGTAAAGAAGAATGTATAAAAAAATGTCAACCATACCATACCTGTTATATCCAGTGCCAGAGCTCATCAGATCAGCTTGGATACGACAGATACAGTAGTAGCTGAGACTATTTATATCATCAAATTGCATAAACAACAGCTGTTATGGTGTGAACTAGATGAAGTCGGTCAAGTGTAATGTTTATACGAATCATTCATAAATCAGAATTATGTTAAGGGTTAATAATACAATATAATTTATTCATTTAAGCGCCACATATTTCTGTTTTTTGTTTCTGATGTTTTCCTAACAGAACACTGCTGTAAGGAACTGACTTCATTAAGAGTGAACGTAGATGATTATTCATGCGGTATCTTCAAGCACAGCAGTAATGTTACAAACAAATCTAATATTAATGTTAACATGCCACGAGTTAGTCAACGACAAACCCAACGTACAAATACAGAATATAGTTATGTGGAGAATTACTTTAAGAAAACAGTAACCATTCCTTTTCTGGAACACACTGTCAGTAATTTTTCCACCAAATCTGATGCACGTGTAAAGCAAGTAGCATCAATTCAGAAAGTTATAGCATCAAAACTCACACAAGAATTTTCTATCTCTGATATCAGACAGGATATAGATTTTTACAGGGAAGATTTTCCAAATCCTGATGTTTTTGATATTTCATCGACGTAAGACAAGATGGCTTTCTATACCTCCCCAGGTCAGACCCTAGATACTGGCTGAATGATTAAAAGCCTGCTTCTGTGTACCAACTATTTTTATGTCACTGAAACTCTTTGCCACACTGCCACTAAGTCCAGGTTCATGTGAACGTTCGGCATCTGCTCTCCACACAAACTGAAGAAAGACTGAGTACTCTAGCTTTAATACATAATAATTATAACACTGATATTGACATTGAAACTGTATGTAAGGTATTTA
>NW_013765571.1:0-844 GCF_000517525.1 Limulus polyphemus
ATGGTTGTATAATCCCAGGAAGGCCAAAGGGAAGTCTCCTAAGTTGTCTTCTCCATGGGAAGGACCGTATGACATAGTGGATCATCTCTCAGACGTGACTTTCCGGATAAAATGTGGTCGGCGAGGTAAGCCAAAAGTGGCGCATGCCAACAGGCTTTGGCGTTATCACGGTCCAGGACATTTCAGTTGGGACAAAGTGGACAACAGAACAAATGACGCTGCTGAAGACGTGCCACCTGAAGAAGCCACCGTCGAAGAAGAAACTCTACTCAATTTTGAGAAGGGAAACGGTGAAGCTCTTGATGAAGTTACTACCACTCATGTGACTGTTATGGACGATAGGACATTTCCTGGTGAAGCAGATGAACCCCATATCAAGCAGAAGCAAACGAGACGGAGACCAGTACGGAAGAAGATACGTCCCGTAAAATTAGGAGACTTTGTTGAATTGTAATTTTGTGTTTGTAATTCTGTACATTTAATTATGTTATTGTTAATTGTTATTGGTTTATTTAAGTGGCTATTGTTCGGGACGAACAATCCTAAAGAGGGGGCAGTGTTTCGTCAGTGAGTTCACGTGACTAGTATCACGCCACTTCTTTCTCGAACCTTCGTGAATTGTCAGGACATTACTAGACTGAGGGTAGTCTGATATACATAAGATGGTCACAACGTGAAGGGACAGTGTGTGTAGGTAATGAGTAATTGAACTGCAGTCAGAGAGTATTGTTGAAATTGAGCACATGAGACGTTTGTTGTTATAGCGTTTGTTATAGCGCGACTGTTGAAATTAAGTGTATCGTAAAGTTGTGTTCGGAAAGAATAAACTAGTTTTATTAAGAAT
>NW_013765572.1:0-1047 GCF_000517525.1 Limulus polyphemus
TTTACACTGTTTATTAGTTAGTACTTTACACTGTTTATTAGTTAGTACTTTACACTGGTTATTAGTTAGTACTTTACACTGTTTATTAGTTAGTACTTTACACTGTTTATTAGTTAGTATTTTACACTGGTTATTAGTTAGTATTTTACACTGTTTATTAGTTAGTACTTTACACTGTTTATTAGTTAGTACTTTACACTGTTTACTGTCTATTGTTTACTGTTATTACAAGAACACTCACGGTACTGTATATTGTTTACTGTTATTACAATAACACCCACGGTACGGTCTATTGTTTACTGTTATTACAATAACACTCACCTGTCTGCAAAAGCAAGCATAGGGTCAGTACTAATATAGCTGCACAATTCATAGCATATACTGACTGCTCGGTTCGTCTGAGATTAAACGACAATGCGAGTTCTTCGCGTTTTCTCCAATAAATGTTGTAAGGACGCTCTTTCAAAATAAACCCTTACAAAACCTGAAAAAAAAGGGGTAACTTCCATCAGATGACCCCTTCTATAAGATGAGGTTGCTTCGTCTGACTTCGGGCACTGCCCTAGCAGGAAAAACTTGTTTCAGCGTTCCTAAACCTTAGTCGTATTAATAAGTATGAGATGAAGAATAAACAATAATTTTTCTATCAGATAAGTGTGCTAAACACATATACGGGTTTCTCTAACCTCATTTACTACAAGCTCAGGTGAATATAGCTTTCACCCGACTACCCTCAGAACAAGAAAAGTAATTTAACATTTTCATGACACACGTTTTTAGCGGTGTAGTGAATAAAGTGACCTGACCTGTATATAAATGTACATTACAGTCACTGACCTTTACCATGACATTACAGTCACAGACTTCTACCATGGCATTATAGTCACAGACCTTTACCATGACATTATAGTCACAGACTTCTACCATAACATTACAGTCCCAAACCTTTACCATGACATTACAGTCACAGACCTTTACCATGACATTACAGTCACAGACTTCTACCATGACATTATTGTCATATATCTACCATAAGATTACAGTCAC
>NW_013765573.1:0-844 GCF_000517525.1 Limulus polyphemus
CCAACGAATAGTGGGATTGACCGTCACATTATAACGCCCCCACGGCTGAAAGGGCGAGCATGTTTGGTGTGACGGGGATTCGAACCGGCAGATTGCGAGTCGAGCGCCCTAACCACCTGGCCATTCCGGGCCTACTGGACAATATCGTATGGATTGTAACGTGTTTTAACCCTCTATACGGTGTACATCAATATTAAAACTTTACCAGACAATATAGTAGAGATTCTGTCGTGTGTTATGTCTTTAAACGCTATACATCAACATTAAAAGTTTTCTAGACAATATGGTATAGATTGTGACTTTTCTTAGCTTTTTAAAAGGTATGCATCAACATTAACATTTGTAGGACAATAATATATAAATTGTAACGTTTCTCTGTTCTTTAAAATATGCATCAACAAAAAAACTTTGCTGGAAATTATCATGTAGACTGTAAGGATTCCTAGTTTTACCAGTGGTATACATAAACATTATTATTGGACAATAATGTATGTACTGAAACGTTTCGTAGACCTTTAAACGGTAGACATCAACATTAAGACTATATTAGACAAGATGGTATAGATTTAATCCTTTCTTAGCTCTTTAAATGGTATATATATATGTATATATCAACATTAATACTCTACTGGGCAACATGGTGAAGATTACAACCTTTCTCAGACCTTTCAACGGTTTACATTAAGATAATGACCTTACTAGACAATGTGGTGTAAACTGTAACCTTGTCTTAGCCCTTTAAAATGTATATATATATATATCAATAATAACACTCTACTGGGCAATATGGTATAGATTATAACCTTTCTCAGACCTTTCAACGGTTTAGATTAAGATAATGACC
>NW_013765574.1:0-839 GCF_000517525.1 Limulus polyphemus
TGTACAAAATGCTGAAATTTTTGCCTTGATATACCTGAAAAACGATATTTATTTTTCTATTTTATGTAAAAATTACAGAAATAACATCTGCATAGTAAATAACAACTCCTATTTTTCATTGTCAGAAGTTTTGTTCATCCAAACTATAATATCTCTATAATATATTCGGTTAACTTTTATCACATTCATTTCGACCAGATGTTAACATGCCATATACATTCATAATGTTCAACAAGATCTACTTCATTAGACATTTTTTACTCTATTATTATGGTATTTCTGAGAAATTTTCTTTGTTTGCTGAATTTCACCCAAAGCTACTCGTGGGTTATCTCTGATAGCCGTCCCTACTTTTGAAGTGACACTAGAGGCTATCAGCCTCCACCATCCATCGCCATTTTCTCACCTATTCTTAGCCAACGAATAATGACATTACTATCACATAATAACACTCCGACGACTGAAAGGACGAGCATGTTCGGTGACTGGTTTCGAAACGAGTGTTCTATCTATTAGGCCTAGCATTTCTGCATAAGGAATAGAAAACATCCAGGTAGGTTAATTTACAACAGAAGGGGATCGAGAATGTCTTTAGTGATAAACAAGTAAATCTAAAATAGAAGAGATAATATATTAAAAGAAACTTTATTTAATTAAGTAAATATAATTATATATAAAGAAAGGGATAAAATACTCTTCAATTATTCTAAAAAATCTAAACAAAATACTGAATAAAAAATAAATAACACACACACATATATATTAAAGCCCATGACTGTATGATTTAATCAATATTACTTCATTGGTCGAAGAAAACTGGTGTCTCTTAATTCTACGAC
>NW_013765575.1:0-1010 GCF_000517525.1 Limulus polyphemus
ATGACGTTTTGTGAAAACTGTACGTGATGGAGAAAAATGGATATCATTTTCGGATTCAGCGTACGGGAATTACTGTAGAACATGTAAAAATTTCAAGACAATAAAACTAACGCAGGCCTGTGTTGTTATATACGTACTTAATACAACAATATCGGGTCATAGTTTTGTTGCTAAGTGACACAAACGAACGTAACGTTACCAAAAGACAACTGGCTTTTATATATATTGTATACTCACAGTTCTACACAGTTTAATATGAAGATTTTTATTATACAAGACATTCATATTTCTGGCGCTTTGAGAGATGAAAGTTTTATTGTACAAGATATCCAAAGATATATATATATACAGACACTTCAAAATATGATTTTAAATGAGACGGTCAGCAGAGAAAAGCTAACATTACAACTAGATATACATAGTTTTTTTTTTTCACTTTTAGTTTTGCTTCGCAACTGTAAAGACAGATGGAGAGTTGACAGTCACCTGAAGCCACAGCTTTATGATTAGTCCTAAAAGCAAGAAAACTTTTGAACATGAAACATCTGCATGGATGTGACGAAAGTAATCCATGTTAGTGGCTTGTTCATGTTTTTTAGATGTTTATTTCCAGTACTGAGCTTGATACAACATCGCAAGCACTCTGAGTAAATATAGATATGATCTACAATCCAGTTGAAAATATATCTTGAATTTTAACATGATTTATTAACTCTGTGAAGTTAAGAACGTTATATTAAACCGAGCATGCAATTTCGTAACAACAACTGAGTACTCGTAAAATGATTTTATTTTCACAACCTTATAATTTAGTATTTATAAAATACCTTTAATTAAACATCTTTTTAATTCAGTATTTGTGAAGTCCCTTTTTAATTTATTATTTGTAAAGTGTCTTTATTTAGACATCTTTTTAATTCAGTATTTGTAAAGTGCCTTTATATAGACACCTTTTTATTTCAGTATATGTAAAGTGCCTTTATTTAGACATATTTTTAATTTATTATTTA
>NW_013765576.1:0-844 GCF_000517525.1 Limulus polyphemus
ATATTCTAGGGACTTTAAAAAGTTAAAAAGTGTTGACAGTTTGGGCTCCACCCCAGACCAAGCTGGAACAGGAGGGAGACACTCATCTCCAATCCACCTACCCCTTGGCACTCAACTTTCCAAGATATACTAAAACCAATCTTGTCAAACACCTGAATCTGCCACTGTGCTTTAATATTAAACTAAAGCTAGACTAAAGAATTTTATAAAAAAAGTAGTTTACACTTTTACTCTTGAGTTTTAAATTTCTATGAAGTGTTTTTGTTTTTTAATTTATGTCTTTGTTTTCCTTTGTATTTAGTTTCTTTAACTTGCAGTTATGCTAATTATTTTTATTGATGTAAATTTAGTGCAACAGGTTTGTAGTTTTGTTAAGGTGTTTATATACAGGTATCCCTCGATTTATGAAAGGGATACATTCTTGTAGAATGTAACGTATAATGAAAAACTTAAATCAAAAACACTTTTCCCACTATTTTATTGCTACAAAATGGGGAATGTGTTCCTGACCCAAAATATTTGGCCACACTAAGGTAACATCTTCTTCCATTGTAATGTAAGAAAAATACAGTTACAATTAATACAAACAAAAACCTAAAATAAAAAAGACATTTTCATTAATAAAATACAAAAATATAGTGTACTCCACTTGCCAAGAAGTAGTTGTTGCTTTGCTTGTTGAGGTGATGGGAGGAGGAACAGAGACTACAGTGGTTACCGGCAACTTGGCTTCAACAGACAACAAGGGATCATCAAGTACTGAATTTGAATTATGTAGTAGTGAAAAATAGGCTTAGTAAATAAAGGTATTTCAATATTAACTTTTCGTAGAGGACTCACAGGT
>NW_013765577.1:0-843 GCF_000517525.1 Limulus polyphemus
TGCTGAGGGATCAGTTCATAGATGCCTTGGACAGTCCACAACTTAAGATACAAGTGAAGCAAGCATACCCCTCTACCATGCAGGATGCTATGGCCAGAGCTCTCCAATTTGAATCCTACGTTAAGTCCAGCACAGAGGTACCGAGGTTGGTACAGTCATCTGGATTCAAGGCCAGAAAAGGTCAGTATTCAGAGAGGTTTGAGGGACTTTGCTGGCACTGTAATAAATCTGGGCACAAGAATGCTCAATGCTGGAAACTTCAACACAGGGGAGGTGCCACATCAGGAAAGGCTGGTATCCAGAAAGGTTGTTGGAACTGTGGAAAGCACGGACATTTGAGGAGCCAGTGTAGGAAGAATATTACCAACAAGTCGGCCTTAAGGAGACCAGTTGTGGTTGGTGTTGAGCGACGTCCACCAACCCCCATCATGAAAATCCCAACAGCTAGGTGCAAAATGCCAAGCACACACAGTGTCTATGTGACAGGAAAGCTGGATGGCCAAAGGTGCAACTTTGTCATAGACTCTGCATCTCAGCAAACTCCTGTAAGCATCAAGGTGTTAAATCACGAAGGAGTACCAGAAGCCATAGAGAAGCTTTATGGTGTGACAGGACATTGTACAAGATTGTGGGGACCAGTGTGGGTAACTATTGAGCTCATGGGTATGAAAAACAGACAGAAAGTATACTTGGCTGACATTGAAGATGAATGCATCTTAGGACTGGACTATCTACTACCGAGAAAGTTTGTAATTGATTTTGATAAATGATGTTTGGAATACCGAAGGCCAAGTTCCGGTAATTGTTAAGAGAGAGGTTGAACTATTTAGGTGCCATCAAGCT
>NW_013765578.1:0-1171 GCF_000517525.1 Limulus polyphemus
CAATATGTCGAGTATTTACTACAAAAGAGATAAGGTACACTATGTAGAGTATTTACTGCAACAGGGATAGGGTACAGTTTGTAGAGTATTTCCTGCACCAGGGATAGGGTACTGTATGTAGAGTATTTACTACACCAGGGAAAGGTACAATATGTCGAGTATTTACTACAAAAGAGATAGGGTACACTATGTAGAGTATTTCCTGCACCAGGGATAGGGTACAGTATGTAGAGTATTTACTGCACCAGGGATAGGGTACAGTATGTAGAGTATTTACTGCACCAGATATAGGGTACAGTATGTAGAGTATTTACCACACCAGGGATAATGTACACTATGTAGAGTATTTACTGCAACTGAATACGGTACAGTATGTAGAGTATTTACTGAACCAGAGATAGGGTACAGTATGTAGAGTATTACCGTACAAGGAAAAGAGTACACTATGTAGAGTATTTACGACACCAGGGAAAGGTATAATATGTCGAGTATTTACTACACCATAGAAGGGGATAGTATGTAGAGTATTTAATACACCAGGGATTGGATACAGTATGTAGAGTATTTACTGTACCAGGGATAGGTAGAATATGTAGAGTATTTACTACATCAGTGATAGGGTACACTATGTAGAGTATTTACTGTACCAGGGATAGGTAGAATATGTAGAGTATTTACTACACCAGGGTAGGGTATACTATGTAGAGTATTTATTGCACCAGGGATAGGGAACAGTGTGTAGAGTATTTATTACACCGGGGATAGGGTACGCTATGTAGAGTATTTACTGCCCCAGGGATAGGGTACAGTATGTAGAGTATTTACTACAACAGAGATAAGGTACAGTATGTAGAGTATTTATTCTACACCAGGGTTGGGAGCAGTATGTAGAGTATTTACTACACTAGGCATAGGGTACAGTATGTGGAGTATTTACTGCACCAGAGAATAAGGTACAGTATGTAGAGAATTTATTACACCAGGATAGATACAGTATGTAGAGTATTTACTGCCCAAGAGATAAGGTACAGTATGTAGAGTATTTATTCTACACCAAGGATAAGGTACAGTATGTAGAGTATTTACTGCACCAGGGACAGGTACAATATGTAGAGTATTTACTACACCAGGGATATTGTACACTAGTGTAGAGTATTTACTGCACCAAGGA
>NW_013765579.1:0-1379 GCF_000517525.1 Limulus polyphemus
TTAAGAAGTTTCATGGGACTTTGTACCTATTATCGGAAGTTTGTGAAGGACTTTGCAACTATAGCTGCTCCACTACGTGATTTGACGAAAATAGGCCAGAAGTTTGAATGGACAGTTTCTTGCCAGCATTCTTTCAAGACATTGAAAGAAAAATTGGCCTCTGCTCCACTTTTAAAGCTTCCAGATCCCTCACTGCCAAACATACTGGATTGTGATGCTAGTAATGTCGGAATTGGAGGAGTGTTGTCTGAGAAAGTGGGGGAAAACGAACATGTGGTGGCCTACTTCAGTAGGGTCCTGAATAGACCAAAGAAGAACTACTGTGTAACATGGAGGGAACTCCTTGCTATGATAAAGAGTCTGACATATTTCCATCCTTACCTATATGGTGCCAGGTTTACCATCAGGAAAGACCATGCTGCATTACGCTGGTTAAGATCATTAAAGAACCCGGAGGGACAACTGGCATATTGGACCGGAAAGATAGGCCAGTATAATTAGAATATTGAATACAGAGAAGGAAAATCTCATGGAAATGCCGACGGACTGAGCCAAAGACCCTACAAAAATGACTGCAGACATTACTGCAAAAGAGAGGTTGAACTAACCAGGTGCCATCAAGCTACTTCAAAGTGACTGAAGAAGTTGATGATGGTGAAGTGGAACCATGTATAGATATTAAAGCAGAGCAAGAGAAAGACCGAGAGTTGAAGCCAATAATTGATTTTCTAAAAGCAAATGTTTTGCGCCCTGCTTGGGAGAAGGTGTCTAGCTTTAGTCCTGTGACAAAGAACTATTGGGCACAATGGGATCAGTTGAAGCTTGAAGATGGTATTCTTCTCCAGAGATGGGAAAGTGACGACCTGGCAAACAGTTATACCGAGAAAGTTACGGGAAGTTGTGCTGCATCAATCCCATGGTAGTTTAACAGGAGGACATCTCGGAGTTAAGAAGACATTGAGTCACCTACGGCAGAGATTTTACTGGATAGGTATGAGGCAAGATGTGGAAGAATGGAGTATAACCTGCAATACATGTTGTGCAAAAAAGGGGACCCAAGCATAAGGGACGTGCTCCAATGAAGTTATATCAAGTTGGTGCACCAATGGAAAGAGTAGCCATTGACATTGCTGGTCTATTGCCCCGAACTCGTGCTGGAAACAGGTACATTTCTGTGGTGATGGATTATTTCATCAAGTGGCCTGAGGCATATGCAATACCAAATCAGAAAGCTACAACTGTAGCTTCTGCTATTAGTGATTTCTTCTTCAGATTTGGTATGCCATATGAACTGCATTCAGATCAAGGCCGTAACTTTGAATCAGCTGTGTTCCAAGAATGCTGCAAGTTGTTTGGCATCCGAAAGACCAGTACAATGC
>NW_013765580.1:0-844 GCF_000517525.1 Limulus polyphemus
CGTTTCGACAAGGTTTTGTCTTCATTACCCATTCAAGCCGTCTCCAGCCATTATTAGTCTCAAAGTGGGTTCCTCGTCATCAAATTAGGTTTTTAACTGTTGTTTTAACAGTTTGCTGGAATAATGATCAGTACGAATGTATTTTTTTCCGTGTTGTCTGAGTCCTCCAATGTATAATTCACATTTCGAAACAACGACAGAACTTCCCTTGTCTGCTGGTGCAATCATACGTCTTTGTGTTTTTGTTTAATTGTGGTTAATCATCTCGTTCTTCTTTGGATAAGTTTTTTGTAGATCTTTTCATCATTGCGATAATTAATACTTGGCTTGTACATTTGAATAAAAGTATATATTCAAGGAATTTTGTTTCGTGCTAGGGTCCAGTGATATTTATTTTATCCAAGCTGTTGATTGACGTGTGTTACATTGTTGTTTTTATCAGATTATGGTTGGATTATTTTTCATCTTGTGAAGGTGCATTAGTCTCTTTGACGCCCCAATTCTTGTCTGTATCGCTGTTTGATGGTTGGTGAAAAAATGGACTTCAATCCTAAATCTTCGAAAACATTTCTGTACATTTGCTTTGACAGGCTTGGGCCTGGACTGTAGAACTTTCAATCCATTTGATTCAGTTCCTAATTGTGAATGTATCAGTAATGGGGAGCATCATATATAACCATGATAAGTAATGACGACATATTAAATTACCGACGACACTTATCGGGTTACATATTTGTACTCATCCATGTGGATAGCTTGTTTTGAACATACGTTAATGACAATAATCATTTTGACCAGAAGATAATGACAATAATCGTATTGACCAGAAGTTAATGACAATAAT
>NW_013765581.1:0-841 GCF_000517525.1 Limulus polyphemus
ATGGAGACGAGGTAATAAAATAAAATAAAGTCGAGAACAACAAAATTTTATAAACAAAAACCTCTCGCCGAGCATTGGCTATTATGTTATTTCCCTGTCAATGTTCCTATCTTCATTAAAAGGCGTAAGATGATAAAAACAAGATTTTGAAGAATCTATTTTCTCAATCAAAAAATCATTCACACTACCGTTCGCGTTCTTTATGAAACTTCTTACTTCACTGTTTTGAAAAATGAAATGGTCTTTCCTTTTACTCCCGATCAACAATCAAATATCTTTTCTTGAATTATGAATAACACGAATGGATTGAAATATTTAATTAAATTATCTCAAAATAAACCTTCATTTCGGTGTAATATTGAAATTAGCTTGAATTCTACATAACTTCTGAATAGTGGTTGACCCAACGGGTCACGGGTTGTCTAGTAGAATATAAAGTAGTGGTACAAACTCACCAAATTAAAATCACTTTATTAATAAAACAAGAAAACGACGTTTCGGGCAACAGCACTTCATCAGGTTACCAGTGGCAATAAAACTGTTAATATAAGGGTTAGGTTGAAAGAACAAATAACACGTGGCTCGAGAACATGTTCCTGAAGCTACAAATGAGGTAAGGAAGTAACATATAAAATAATAATATAATAAAAGTATAAAAAATTGTATAAATAAAGTTAATCGTAGTAACCCTTATGTTACGTCTCCGTTTGTTAATTGATTCTCCGTAACTTCGTTCCGACGAAACTTTAGCGACAGAAGTCCTTACTTAATAAAACTGGTTTATTCTTTCCGAATATAACTTTACGATACACTTAATTTCAACAATCGCGCTAAAACAAAC
>NW_013765582.1:0-843 GCF_000517525.1 Limulus polyphemus
TCAGAATCCAGAATGTACGGCAGTGAGGGATCTGGAAGCTTTAAAAGTGGAGCAGAGGCCAATTTTTCCTTCAACATCTTGAAAGAATGCTGGCAAGAAACTGTCCATTCAAACTTTTGGCCTTTTTTAGTCAAGTCATGTAGTGGAGCAGCTATAGTTGCAAAGTTCTTCACAAACTTGCAGTAGTAAGTACAGAGTCCCAAGAAACTTCTTAGCTCTCCCACATTGTCTGGTGTTGGCCAGTAATTAACTGCTTTCACCTTATCAGGATCAGTTTGTACACCATTCTCACTAACAATGTGGCCTAAGTAAAGCACCTCTTTCTTGGGATGGAGTTTGAGGTTTGCTGCTTTCAAACGCTTCAATACTTCCTCCAGCCGGGACATTTCCTCATCAAAAGTTGTTGCAAATACAATAACATCGTCCAGGTACACTAGGGCTATCCTCCATTGTAGGCCTTCCAATACTCGTTCCATCAGCCTCTCAAACATTGCTAGAGCATTACTGAGCCCGAATGGCATCACTCGGTATTGCCAGAGACCTTGGACATAACTAAATGCAGTCTTAGGTTTATCTGCTTCAGCCATTTTCCGACTTTAATTCCAGAGTTGAAAACCACCTGGCTCCACTTAGGGCATCAAGAGTATCATCAATTCTTGGCAGTGGGTACGAGTCATTTTCGGTTATGCTGTTAAGAGCCCTGAAGTCCACACAGCAACGTTGGGTCCCATCCTTCTTCTGGACTAATATGACGGGAGCTGATCAGGGACTATCTGACTTCTCGACTATCCCTTCCTTAATTAGACCGTCCATGACCTTTTCTATCTCTTGTCGCTTTGCAGG
>NW_013765583.1:0-845 GCF_000517525.1 Limulus polyphemus
GTAGAGATAACATATGCATCATTCCCACATAATAGCACAGGCACACAGTGTAGTAGAATGTTAACAGACAAAAATAGAATAAAATCAACTAAATTGTGATTGAATATTTATATATATATTACTATATGATAATTTTTGCCTGTGCTAAAAGTTTATTCTTCACTTGTTTGCTTGTTGTTGTTGTTTTTTTTTTCTTCAATGCAGTGTTTCAATAGACATAGGAAGGTTGTATTTATAATGAAGTTCTAAATGCAATGAGGTTCCAACTGTAATATTTATTGTGTATTTATTATTGGCTGCAAATTCCTGTTTCACCCTGTACTTAAGCTTGTTAAAGAAACAACAAATGTTTGTAAGAAAGCTAACTTCAAGTGGTAATAATAACATCGTTTACACTAGAATTATAACTTTTTTTTAGTACTGTTAGTTAATAATACTTATAAACGCTGATATCCTGTGTGAAGCTAAGTCACCTCAGTGAACTGATTGACACTATTGTTTTGGTTTTTGAATAATAACAACAATAAAAACAAGCAAAATAAAGAATAAAAAGAAATTAAAACTTTTTGCTACGATATTTATAGAAATTACTAGAACAGGAAACTCTGTATAATATTGTAATGTTCTGATGACCTATTGAGGAAATGTTTAAAATACCATTTCGATGAACAATCCAAGCCATCCCTACATAAGCAGTGCTACCGCCTGCCTGATACACTCTTCTAATTTTTAAAAATCCCTGAAGGTCTATATATAGAGTGCAGTGTTAAGAATATAATAAGGCTAATACTAATGTATAGTTAAAACTAAATTAATTATGATAATGCTTCGCCAGCTTGAAAAAA
>NW_013765584.1:0-1129 GCF_000517525.1 Limulus polyphemus
CTGTTGCTAAATAAATCAACATTGTTATAATAGTTCTATTACTGAATAAAATAACATTGTCGTAATCGACTATTACTGGATACAACAACATTGTCGTAATCGTCTATTACTGGATAAAACAACATTGTCGTAATCGTCTATTTCTGGATAAAACAACATTGTCGTAATCGACTATTACTGGATAAAACAACATTGTCGTAATTGTCTATTACTGGATAAAACAACATTGTCGTAATCGTCTATTTCTGGACAAAACAACATTGTCATTATCGTCCATTACTGGATCAATTAACATTGTCGTAATCGTCTATTTCTGGATAAAACAACATTGTCGTAATTGTCAGTTGCTAGATAAAAACATCATTCTCGTAGTGGTCTATTACTAGATAAAACAACATTGTCGTAATCGTCTATTACTAGATAAAACAACATTGTCGTAATCGTCTATTACTAGATAAACCAACATTGTCATAATCGTCAATTATTGAATAAAACAGCATTGTCGTAATCGTCTATTACTGAATGAAAACAACATTGTTGTAATTGTCTGTTGCTAGATAAAACAACATTGTTGTAATTGTCTATTGCTAGATAAATCAACTTTGTGGTAATGGTTTATTACTGGATAAACAAACATTGCCGTAATCGTCTATTGCCAAATAAAACAACATTATTGTAATTGTCTGTTGCTAGATAAAACAACATTGTTGTAATCGTCTATTACTGGATAAAATAACATTGTCGTAATCGCCTATTACTGAATAAAACAACATTGTTGAAACTGTCTGTTGCTAAATAAATCAACATTGTTATAATCTTCTTTTACTGAATAAAACAACATTTTCTTGTTTTGTCCATTAATAGTCGATTACGTTTTATACAGTAATAGACGATTACGACAATGTTGTTTTATCTAGTAATAGACGATTACGACAATAAAACATTGTTGTAATTGTCTGTTGCAAGATAAAACAACATTGTTGTAATGGTCTATTGCTAGATAAATCAACATTGTCATAATGGTCTATTACTAGCTAAAACAACATTGTCGTAATCGCCTATTACTGGATAAAACAACATTGTCGTAATCGTCTGTTATTGAATAAAACAACATTGTTGTAACTGTCTA
>NW_013765585.1:0-844 GCF_000517525.1 Limulus polyphemus
CTTCTTGTTAAAACCAACGTATTGACAACAATCATTATTTACATGTAACCGTGATTTCTTCTTGTTAAAACCAACGTGTTGATAACAATCATTATTTACATGTAACCGTAATTTATTCCTGTTAAAACCAAGGTATTGATAACAATCATTATTTACATGTAACCCTAATTTTTTGCTGTTAAAACATAACCTAGTGGGTATGTTACGTAGACTTGTTTCTAGACATACTCGTGAGTAATAACATACTTTAAAACAGAACAAAAACGTAAGTGATTAAAAATGTGTAAACAATACCTGTCCATTATCCCTACACCACTTAGTAAAGATATATACATACATGTGAGTCTGTCCCTGCTCCGTCCTTATCTCCCGTGAATACCACAACTTCGTAAATATATTTATTTTGTGGATCATTATCGGGTAGAGGGGTCGCTCCAAGCTGTAATACAGAATTACAGGACATTGTCACACCCTCTAGTAGTGCATAATGTAAAAAATAAAATACATGTGTGTATATATATATATATCAATGTGTATTTCGCTCTTTGTCAGTGATGACATGTTGCAATGTATCGTGTTTTTATAAGTGCGCATGCGTACTTAGTAAAATACACTTAGTGTATGCGTAATTTGTAAAAGGAAGTTAGCTAGATAATCTGTTAATTTTGTTTGTTGTTAAGCGCAAAACTAACAACGGATATCAAAACCACATTTTTAGCATTATAAGCCCTCAGACTTACCGCTGAGCCACCAGAGGCGCTGCTTTATTTTACGTGAACAAATTCAGTATGATATATTTTAATGACGCATCGAGAGAAGACGGCATAAACAGAATACTCCATTG
>NW_013765586.1:0-844 GCF_000517525.1 Limulus polyphemus
TAATGTGATGGTCAATCCCACTATTCGTTGGTAAAAAAGTAGCCCAAGAGTTGGCGGTGGGTGGTGATGACTAGCTGCCTTCATTCTAGCTCTCGTGTAGCATTGCGCGAAATTCAAAACAAACAAACAAACAATCAATAAGTGATCACTCTAGGGCAGGGGTTACTAAACTGGAGTTGAAGGATTCCATGAGGACTGTGATGTGATTCTAGCGTGTGATGTGGTTTCAACAGTGACCCTAACATTTAAAACACGTATGGGCTAATATTATGCACCGTTAAAACATTGAAAAGGGACAGTGGTAAATAGAACAAAATAGGAAAAGTGATCTAACTGAAAGTGAGTTGGGGTCTTCAGTCAGGATGCCAAATGTCATGGGGGACCATCAGTCAAGAACGTTTGGGAGTTCTATCTAGGTCAAGTAATATCACCCGTTGGTTAGTAAGTAAAAAACTTTTATAAAGATCTAGCCGGTAATGAAAACAATCTAAGCCGAACTAAGATATAAATAAAAGTCAGTCTTTTTGTGACTTTTAAGCTCAATGATCTATCTACATAAACATTTTACATACGTAATGATCAACCAACCTTTACAATTTTCGAAGTCGTACTGAAATATCCATATCTATTATAATAATACTCAGTTTTTGTCTGTCCTGAAAATGTACGCACACTTACTATATAAATGCGCATGCGCGCTCACTTCATTTTAACAACGTAAATATATTTTAGTGGACATTTTCTACAACAACATATTAAAAGCTTATCAAAATTTGTAAAAAGGTCTGACGTTAGGTCGTAGAATAGGATTATAAGTTTATTTATTGATAGCATTAAGTACGGT
>NW_013765587.1:0-843 GCF_000517525.1 Limulus polyphemus
TACTGAGTCAAATAAAATCTGGCACTTTAGAAAAAGAATAAAGCAATTTTCAAACAAAATTCGAACATTTTCCAAAAAATCCCGACAATCTCGAAGCAAAACCTAAAACATTCCCAACAAAATCTATACTATCCAACCAAAACAAGTAACCTTTACTTAACAAAGTTGATTACCGGACTCCAAGAGATGAAACGGAACTACTTATTAAACTGAGAGAATGCAACATCCAGGCCCCGGCATGGCCAGGTGGATTAGTGCGCTCGATTCGCAATCTGAGGGTCGCGAGTTCGAATCCCCGTCCCACCAAACATGCTCGCCCTTTCAGCCGTGGGGGCGTTATAATGTGACAGTCAAGCCCACTATTCGTTGATAAAAAGAGTAGCCCAACAGTTGGCGGTGGGTGGTGACGACTAGCTGCCTTCCCTCTAGTCTTACACTACTAAGTTAGGGACGGCTAGCGCACATAGTCCTAGTGTAGCTTTGCGCGAAATTCAAAAACAAACAAACAAAGCAACATCCAGAAGACGAGGCTTCATTCACGTTTACTCTAGATATCAGATTTAGAAGAGAAAACTTTACTAACGGATAAGAAGAAAGAAAAATGCTTATAACCTTTCCACGTATAACCTTTCCACTTGCTTAACCTGACACAGAATTACACGTATATCACATTATCCTTGTGAAACGTTGTGTGATTTCCCCTCTTTTTCTTTTTATTTGTTTTTACTTTGTTTAAATCTGTATATAAAGTTTTTGAGTTTTGACTCGATGGCTTTTTATTTTCTTTATAGTTATTTTAAAGTTTTGAAATGGTAAAGTTTGTTCTTAAGAAAACACTTTTGC
>NW_013765588.1:0-843 GCF_000517525.1 Limulus polyphemus
GTAACATTGTGGATTCCCTTTATTAGAGCTCAAGCTGAAACATCACGTGGTCAAGAAGTACTGAATCTTATAGTGTAGTACATGTTATTGTGAACTGTATGTCATGATGACCAAAAGCTGTCATGTTGATCTAGAACTAATATGTCTGTAAACATGCAAGTATTCATGTCTATGAGAAAAATACATTATTAGCAACATGTTACACATGTGTTAGATCATGTTTCACTTGAATCTAACTGACACACATAGATTAGTTTCATCATTTTTTTTACGTGAAGCTTAAGACCGACTTTGTGTATTACATATTTTTGTGGCATGTACGTAGTATGTAGTAAATATAAATTCATACTTTTGATTACAGTAAGTATCAGTACACTGATCATTGTTTTATATTCAGTTAAAGTAATACTTCATAATAGAATGTTTACAGAATTGTTAACATTTCCAAGCAGAAGGAGTTTGTTCCAGTTTATTTGTAGTGTTTGATATTTGTTTCTATGAACCAGCACTCCATTTCTTGTCGTATAGTTGATGATGTTTTATAGGTCTGTAGATTTTTGTTTGTTTGAAATTAAGCACAAAGCTACACAATGGGCTATCTGTGCTCTGCCCACCACGAGTATCGAAACCCGGATTCTAGTGTTGTAAGTCCGCAGACATACCACTGTGCCACTGGGGGGCAGGTCTGTAGATGTTTCGCTAAAATAAAGAATGATGTATCACGCATCTTATTGGATGTTACTGAGTGAAAGTATTATTACATGACATAATGAAAATCCGCAGTGATTTTTGCGGCTTTTCTGAGAGCTGTCTGATTCAAAAGGCTACTTTTTTTTGGGGGGG
>NW_013765589.1:0-844 GCF_000517525.1 Limulus polyphemus
TTCTAAATTAGGAACAGCTAGTTATACGTTGGTTAAAGATCAGTCCAAGTTTATCACTTTTATATTAGGAACAGCTAGTTATACGTTGGTTAAATACCAGTCCAAGTTTATCACTTCTAAATTAGGAACAGCTAGTTATACTTTGCTTAAAGATCAGTCCAAGTTTATCACTTCTGTATTAGGAACAGCTAGTTACACTTTGGTTAAAGATCAGTCCAAGTTTATCACTTTTATATTAGGAACAGCTAGTTATACGTTGGTTAAATATCAGTCCAAGTTTATCACTTCTGTATTAGGAACAGCTAGTTACACTTTGGTTAAATATCAGTCCAAGTTTATCACTTCTATATTAGGAACAGCTAGTTACACTTTCGTTAAATATCAGTCCAAGTTTATCACTTCTATATTAGGAACAGTTACTGTAGATGGTTCTCGAGTAGTTTTGCGCGAAATTCAACAAACAAACAAACAAACAATTTTGAAAGGATAGAGTATAATGAATCATAGAAAACTATGATCCCTTAAAGGGTAGTGTATGTTGAAGATTAGTAAACTATGATCCCTTAAAGGATAGTGTATGTTGAAGATTAGTAAACTATAATCCCTTAAAGTGTAGTGCATGTTGAAGATTAGTAAACTATGATCTCTTAAAGGATAGTGTATATATTGAAGATTAGTAAACTATGATCTTTTAAAGGATAGTGTATATATTGAAGATCAGTAAACTATGATCTCTTAAAGGATAGTGAATATATTGAAGATCAGTAAACTATGATCCCTTAAAGGATTGTGTATGTTGAAGATTAGTAAACTATGACTCCTTAAAGGGTAGTGTAGGTTGAAG
>NW_013765590.1:0-2072 GCF_000517525.1 Limulus polyphemus
GAGTATTATTGAGCACGTTCGTTGTTATAGCGTTTGTTTTAGCGCGATTGTTGAAAATAAGTGTATCGTAAAGTTGTATTCGGAAAGAATAAACCAGTTTTATTAAGTAAGGACTTGTGTCGCTAAAGTTTCGTCGGAACGAAGTTACGGAAAGTTAATTAATCAAAATATCCAGGCAATTCATTAAATATTTGGGGACTCGTGTGAAATCCTTGAGAATGACATAAACGATGAGGTTATAAATTTTCAGTTATACCGAAACTGTTGAAAGTTTTCTTAGTGGAGTCATTCAAAAATTACGTAAAGCTATGGGGGTGGTATGATGTGTTAGAGGGGTGTCATGAACAGTATTATAACATAGTCAAAGTACAAGAGGTCTAAAGAAAAACGTTTATTACAGTTTAGCATACTTTGGTCTGAATTCCAAACACCTTTAATAAACGTAACATTTACAAACATAGTATATGTATATTATATTTGGAAAGTATGTTTTTATCTAGGTTTTGAATGTATACTTAGGTCTTTACTAGACAAACAAAAATAGATACTACTAATGTCGATCGGAAACATTTTACGTTTTACAATTTTAAAAACAATGCTTTTGTCGTAGTCTACTAGATGGCGGTAGTTACGTTGAAGAATGCCACCATTGACAGTATAATTTTTGTCATGGTTTATTAACGAAGCCACATAATGATTGTTTAATATCCTTAAAGATATTTACATTTAGTTAGTCCAGGCCTAGTGGAGGTGATCAGCCAGAATAACGTAATGAAATAGAGGTGTTATATGGGGGTAGGATGTCAAAAGAAAAGAGATAAAGAATGCGTTTCTTAGTTTTTAAAAATAAATATTTATAAATGTGGGGTAGGGAGCTAATGAATAGCAGAATTTTACTCTCATTATAACATTTTTTGTTTTGTATATACATATTACATCATCCTATTTATGAAATAAAAATATATTTTTATTATGTTTTTTCTCGCTAGATGGCGGTTTTGAAACGGGTGAATTAATATCACTAGGTCCTCCGGTGGGACAGCGGTAAGTCTTCGGATTACAACGCTAAAATGAGGGGTTCGATTCCCCTAGGTAAACACCGTAGGTAGTCCGATGTGGCTTTGTTTTAATAAAACATCCTCACAATCTTATTGATTCGGTTGCAATATTCAACTCAGTAGCCTGGCTGATTTATCAATATTGAACTCACTAGCCTGGCTGATTTATCAATATTCAACTCACTAGCCTGGCTGATTTATCAATATTCAACTCAGTAGCCTGGCTGATTTATTAATGTTGAACTCAGTAGCCTGGCTGATTTATCAATATTCAACTCAGTAGCCTGGCTGATTTATCAATATTAACTCAGTAGCCTGGCTGATTTATCAATATTCAACTCAGTAGCTTGGCTGATTTTTCGCCCAATGTACCATTGAAGATAGCTTTGGGTGTTTGAACCAATGAAGCTGCTTGGTTTGAGAACTTCGGTAGTCGTTGGAACGCCGTCTACCACCCTGTAAACAGGATTAAGGGCCATTGAAGATAGCTTTGGGTGTTTGAACCAATGAAACTGCTTGGTTTGAGAACTTCTGTAGTCGTTGGAACGCCGTCTACCACCCTGTAAACAGGATCAAGGGTACATTGATTCATTCTAAAAACTTGAACCAGAAATTACCATTGTGTAAACAATCTTAAGAAAAGAAAAATATTACATCTGACATCCAAACCACGCGGTTTACGCTATAATGAATACATAACAATGAATAATATAGCATATTAATATTTCCCCTAATTTAAACATAGTCTACTAACAGTTTCTCACTATTAACTAAGCTGTCAGGCCTGCTAGACTTAAAAAAAAGAAGATCGGGAACTGTAGTTTGAGATCAGGCTTAAAATTCACTTTCTTTACACTATTTTACAGTTTATAGTGACAGTATTTAAATTATTACATCATACAACTATTTCAAGTTAATTTATCTTAATACACAGTCAATTTTAAGTAACAATGTAATACATCATTAGAAAATGTGATAGTAACAATGTGATACATCAGTAGAGAATGTGATAGT
>NW_013765591.1:0-1100 GCF_000517525.1 Limulus polyphemus
GTATCGTTAAATCTTGTGTCTTCTTATTGACAGTACACAGTAATGTTAAATCTTGTGTCTTCTTATTGACAGGACATTATATTGTTAAATATTGTGTTTTCCTACTGACTGTACACATTATCGTTGAATATTGTGTCTTCTTATTGACAGTACACAGTATTGTTAAATCTTGTGTGTTCTTATTGATAGTACACAGTATTTATAAATCTTGTGTCTTCTTATTGACAGAACATGGTATTGTTAAATCTTGTGTCTTCTTATTGACAGGACACAGTATTGTTAAATCTTGTGTCTTCTTATTGAAAGTACACAGTATCGTTAAATCTTGTGTCTTCTTGTTGACAGTACACAATTTCCTTAAATCTTGTGTCTTCTTATTAACAGTACACAGTATCGTTAAATCTTAAGTCTTCTTATAGAAAGTACACAGTATCGTTAAATATTGTGTCTTCTAATTGAGAGAACACAATATCGTTAAATCTTGCGTCTTTTTATTGATAGTACACAGTATTGTTAAATCTTGTGTCTTCTTATTGACAGTACACAGTATTGTTAAATCTTGTGTATTCTTATTGAGAGTACACAGTATTGTTAAAGCTTGAGTCTTCTTATTGACAGTAAACAGTATAGTTAAATCTTGTGTCTTCTTATTGACAGTACACAGTGTCGTTTAATCTTGTGTCTTCTTTTTGACAGTACACATTATTGTTAAATCTTGTGTCTTCTTTTTGACAGTACACATTATTGTTAAATCTTGTGTTTTCTTACTGACAGTACACAGTATTGTTAAATCTTCAGTCTTCTTAATGACAGTACACAGTATCGTTAAATCTTGTGTCTTCTCATTGACAGTACACAGTATCGTTAAATATTGTGTCTTCTTATTGACAGTACACAGTATCGTTAAATCTTGTGTCTTCTTTTTGACAATACACAGTATCGTTAAATCTTGTGTCTTCTTTTTGACAGTACACAGTATCGTTAAATCTTGTGTCTTCTTACTCACAGTACACATTATCGTTCAATCTTTTGTGTTCTTATTGACAGTACACAGTATCGTTAAATCTTGTGTCTTCTTATTGACAGTACACAGTGTCGTT
>NW_013765592.1:0-844 GCF_000517525.1 Limulus polyphemus
ATTTATTTCGGTCTAATTTCTTTTTCGGCTTCAATGCGAGCTTTTTCGGCCTCGAGACGTTTATTTTCTCTTTCAGCTTTAATACGAA
This sequence comes from Limulus polyphemus, assembly GCF_000517525.1. NCBI lineage: Eukaryota > Metazoa > Arthropoda > Merostomata > Xiphosura > Limulidae > Limulus > Limulus polyphemus. The sequence goes on from NW_013765592.1 coordinate 89, forward strand.
TTTGTTCTTTCTCGTTCTCGGCTTTGATACGAGCTTGTTCGAGCTCGAGTTTTAGCTGGATCTCTAATTTATCCTTATCACTTAACCTCGATTGGCTAGTAGGGATACACGAGTATTCCCCTAATGCTTCTTCAGGCAACAAATCAACATCGACTAGTATTTTGATAATACTCTTTTTTAGTTCCTTTTTTCTCATTGACCTTTTAACTTCTAGTTCTAGAACTTCAGCAATTTAATGATCTGAAACCGAGCTAAATGATACTTTAAATTTAGTAGTTAAATTATACTTTGGATTTAGCAGTTAAGTAAAAGCCGATATGTAGTTAGTTTATGATATTTGCCAACAAGATTGATACACTTTTCATTTTTAACACAAATACGCTTTAATATACACACAACAATACAATTCACAATAACATTTATTACAAATAGTTATTACAAACATTGATTTACAAACAAAAGTTTCATAAACTTATAAGCAATATAAAGTCTTCTTTCTAGACTGGAACTTGCTTGATATCATATCGAGGGTTCCTGATGAGCGAGTTAATTACGAGTTGATGTAGGTATGATTCGTTTAACGGGAAGCTAGCTAGCCTTGTCCTTCATTATTCATCAGCCACGCAAGCCAATACTTTCCTACTGGTGATGTTAGGAAATGTTTGCGTTGACAATACTTTGTAAAGATTCCTGGTCAAATATCTGAAGTTTTCCGATTGGTAAGCGTTATAATAATCACAGTTATAGCTTCCGAAA
>NW_013765593.1:0-843 GCF_000517525.1 Limulus polyphemus
ACAGCGAAAGTGTAGTGGATTCCAAGTGGGGTTTTATGGGTGAATAAATATATATATATAGTGCGTAGCTCCTGTTGAGAGTCTAAGAGTCTAGAAGGATAATGCATGCAAGTGGATCTGAGCTGGATCTGAAAGGAGACAGGGTCATTATTTTATGATACGTTTTGCCATTTGGATGGAGGGTTAATACGTTTATACTTGCTCAAATCACGTAGCGTTAAGGAAGATGTACTTTATAAGTTCAGAAGACTTATTAAGCTGAAATTAACATGAACAATCTTTGTAAGCCTTAGAACGATAAACGGTTTAAATTTGACAGTGATTTTTGTGTTTGAATGGGCAAACTTGTTAACATTACATTAAATACGTGCCCTACTACCACGTAAGATTATTTTTCAGTTGTAATCCAAAGGTTTACCATGACAACGTTAATGTGTCGTCTTGTTTTTGTCCTTGCCATTCCTTTGAGTGACTCAGTTGTAAATCTGAAAGCGTATCACCCAGGCTTCAATATCGTGTTGAGCACATCGCAGATAGCACATTATGTAGCTTTGTGCTTACAAACAAACAACATCTTATTTTCGATTGATTATGTGAAATTAGTTTCGCTATTTCTTTTCTATGTGATTTGTCATACATAATGAACTGTGCAAATGTTTTTGTTTTTTTATATAAATAACTTAACTAGAAACGGCCATGAAATAATACGAAACTAAATTCAAAGATATAATACGAAACTAAATTCAAAGATATAATACGAAACTAAATCCAAAGATATAATACGAAACTAAATCCAAAGATATAATACGAAACTAAATTCAAAGATATAATACGAAACTAAAT
>NW_013765594.1:0-845 GCF_000517525.1 Limulus polyphemus
GTCCTTTTACCGGATTTATTATATATAGCCAATAAGAATACATAAAGATAAAAAGATAACACAAACTTTACAAGAGAATCTTAGATAACTATTGTCATTAAATAAAATTCGCATTTATATAAATACTATTCCTAGTCAAGACGTAAAAACTCTCTAGTTACCTCTTTGTATATACATACATCTACGTCCGTATACATAAACCAAACTAAAATCAGAAAAGGTAGCTTATAATAAAACAAGCATCATAAATTACGTTCTATTAAATTAAACCTGAAAGTAAACTATAACATTTCATCAGGTTTAAACACGTTATATCTATATATTCTATAGATTTTAAATTCTATATTTCCATTTTATTATGTCATTCTTAAAACGGTCCCTTTACCAAGTTAATTATATCTAACCAGAAAATGGATGAAAAATGAAAAATACACGATAAATCGAATTTTGTAAAAAATATTACGATTATGTGAAAGTGTTTTAGGTGAGGAATGTTCGGTATAAACAATAATATATAATATTGAAACACATAAACATTGGTTTAATGGTATAATAATTATGTGTTTGAAACCATAAAACAAAAATGAATACCACATCGAAGACAGAGTCGACTTTCTCTATATACACAAGATCTGAATATTGACAACTTACTCGGCTAGTTTTGATACAGAGTGTCTCTATAAAAACATGCTCTTAGATGAAATTATACACTTGTACACATATCTTTTATACCAGAATACAAAAACAATAAAATTATATTCCATAACCATTGTTTTTAGGACACTCACGAATTTTTCACCCAGGAACGTCATTTCAAATTTGATAATACTTTGTGCAGGGAAGAA
>NW_013765595.1:0-839 GCF_000517525.1 Limulus polyphemus
ATAATGGATCATAAGTTTAGTTTCAGGTTACTAAAATGGATCATAAGTTTAGTTTCAGGTTACTAAAATGGATCATAAGTTTAGTTTCAGGTTATTAAAATGGATCATAAGTTTAGTTTCACGTTATTAAAATAGATCATAAGTTTAGTTTCACGTTATTAAAATAGATCTTAAGTTTACTTTCACGTTATTAAAATAGATCATAAGTTTACTTTCACGTTACTAAAAATGGATCATAAGTTTAGTTTCACGTTATTAAAATAGATCATAAGTTTTAGTTTCACGTTATTAAAAGATCAGATAAATTCGCAGACTTGTTAGAAAAGTTTAATTATTACATTCTTTTGAAGATTGTTTCAAAAACCATGGATTGGTTATGACTTTAACTCAGCTAGATGGAAAGGCCAAATGGGTGATAAAAACAACACACCTACGTATAACGGTAGATGTTTAGCTCGGAAACTACCAAACCAGCTGTGCTTGAAGGAGCTACAATATGGAAGAACGTGGTTTTCAAGCAAACCAAGTAACAAACTCAACTTAAGCATCAGTAGAACAAAGTCAATTTCAAACCTAAGCATGTAATGTTTAGCCTCCTCTTCTTGAGAACAAATGGGAAGTTGCTTATTTATTTTGTTTATCCAACTTTTTCAGCATGATGGTTTGTTCGATCTAGGCGATATGCAGATCTGTCAGATGGTCTTGATTTTCGAACATCTAAGGTGGTTTCAAATTCGATGACGAGGAACCCACTTTGAGACTAATAATGCTTGGAGACGGCTTGAATGGACAATGAAGAAACACTTTAATATAATCGAACTGGTGTATTTAAGTGTTTT
>NW_013765596.1:0-842 GCF_000517525.1 Limulus polyphemus
AAAGGACTCATACCCACTGCCAAGAATTGATGATACTCTTGATGCTCTAAGTGGAGCAAGGGGGTTTTCAACTCTGGACTTAAAGTTGGGTTTCCATCAAGTGAAAATGGCTGAAGCGAAAAACCTAAGATTACATTTAGTTATGGCCAAGGTCTCTGGCAATATGTTATGGCATTCGGGCTTAGCAATGCTCCAGCAACATTTGAGTGGCTGATGGAAAGAGTACTGGAAGGCCTACAATGGACGATAGCCCTAGTGTACCTGCACGTTGTCATTGTGTTTGCAACAACATTTGATGAGGAAATGTCCTAGCTAAAGGAAGTATTCAAGCGTTTGAAAGCAGCAAACCTTAAACTCCATTCAACGAAATGCTACTTGTTCCAGAAAGACGTGCTTTACTTGGGTTACACTGTAAGTGAGCATGGTGTGCAAACTAAACCTGACAAGGTGAAAGCAGTTCGCGATTGGACAACACCAGACAATGTGGGAGAGTTAAGAAGTTTCTTGGAACTCTGTACCTATTACCGGAAGTTTGTGAAGGACTTTGCAACTATAGCTGCTCCACTACATGATTTGACCAAAAAAGGCTAGAAGTTCGAATGGACAGTTTCTTGCCAGCATGCTTTCAAGACATTGAAAGAAAAATTGACCTCATCTCCACTTTTAAAGCTTCCAAATCCCTCTCTGCCGTACAAACTGAATTTTGATGCTAATAATGTCGGAATTGGAGGAGTGTTGTCTCAGAAAGTGGGCGAAAACGAACATGTGGTGTTCTACTTCAGTAGGGTCCTGAGTCGACCAGAGAAGAACAACTGTGTAATGCGAAGGGAACTCCTTGCTAT
>NW_013765597.1:0-840 GCF_000517525.1 Limulus polyphemus
GGACAGTCCACAACTTAAGATACAAGTGAAGCAAGCCACACCCCCTCTACCGTGCAGGATGCAATGGCCAGAGCTCTCGAATTTGAATCCAACGTTAAGTCCAGCACAGAGGTACCGAGGTTGGTACAGTCATCTGTATTCAAGGCCAGAAAAGGTCAGCTTTCAGAGAGGTTTGAGGGACTTTGCTGGCACTGTAACAAACCTGGGCACAAGAGAGCTCAATGCTGGCAACTTCAACACAGGGGAGACGATACAGTAGTAAAGGCTGCTACCCAGAAAAGCTGTTGGAACTGTGGGGAGCAAGGACATCTGAGGAGCCAGTGTAGGAAGAATATTACCAATAAGTTGGCCTCAAGGAGACCAGTAGTGGTTGGTGTTGAGCGACTCCCACCAACCCCCATCGTGAAAGTCCCAACAGCTAGGTGTAAAATGCCAAGCACACACAGTGTCTATGTGACAGAAAAGCTAGATGGCCAAAGGTGCAACTTTGTCTTAGATTCTGCGTCTCAGCAAACCCTTGTGAGAATCAAGGTGTTAGACCACGAAAGAGTACCAGAAGTCATACAGAAGCTTTGTGGTGTGACAGGACATTCTACAAGATTGTGGGGACCAGTGTGGGTAACTATTGAGCTCATGGGCATAAAGGACAGACAGAAACTATACTTGGCTGACATTGAAGACGAATGCATATTAGGATTGAACGATCTACTACCAAGGAAGTTTGTAATTTATTTTGATAAAATGACGTTTGGGAATAACAAAGGCCAAGTTTCGGTAACTGTTAAAAGAGAGGTTGAACTGATTAGGTGCCATCAAGGTGAAGTCAAAGTGACTGAAGAA
>NW_013765598.1:0-844 GCF_000517525.1 Limulus polyphemus
CCCTAACTGACAAAGCCATTTCATACATTGGTTGAATAATTAGAGATTTATTATTGTCTTCTATCAAGTTCTGCCATCTTTTACTAATTTTCTTAGCTTTATGATAAATCTCTAAACGGATGTTGATCTATTTATAATAATATCTATGTTAATTAGCTTCACAAAAATCTTTAGACTACAAAAGTGTAGTTTTATAAATATGTTTTATCAAATGTTCATCTAAACTAAATAATGATGGGTCTATATTACTACTTTAATATTTCTACCACCTATAAAACGTTCACCAAAGATTTATGAAAAGTTTTTAGCACACAGTAAAAAAAGTGGTTAAAATATTTCTGTCATCACTTTTTTATATTGCAGTAAAATTTACTGCCGACACTTTATCTTTTTCTACCGTTACCATTATTGTTAATAACAATATTAAATAAATGTAAAAAGTTAATCTATTATAAACTTACTTAATGTAACTCGCACGTAAGTCATTATACATTTTGTTGAAAATAAACCTCTATGGTAGATATTTGCAATATACTGTGGTAAAGTAAACAAGCCAAGGTTACTGCACAGAGGTTCGTATAGAAAGTTTCGAAGTACAGTATGTAGCTGAATACTTTCAGTTGTGAGCACCTTATATAAGTGGCAGTCAATCTAAGTATTTGGTTAAGAGTAGCTATGTAGGCGGCTAGGCAAAATTTACTGGCTGCCCTCTTCCTGGGCAGCAATCCTATATAACGGATGACTATTCAACTCGTTGAGTTATCTGAACTTGTTATTAATTTCTTGTGTCGCATCTTATTATTATTATTAAGCACAAAGCTATTCAATGGGCTATCTGTGCGGT
>NW_013765599.1:0-844 GCF_000517525.1 Limulus polyphemus
AAAAGATTGGTTATTAAGGTTACGTTGAATTTATTGACTCTTCTGTGTTCATCAGCTTTAAACACCATGAAGCCGGTAATTTGGTAAAAGAAGATTAATTAGTAATGTTACGTGGAATCTCTTGACTCTTCTGTGTTCATCACCCACGTACATCATGAAGCCGGTAATTTGGTAAAAGAAGATTAATTAGTAATGTTACGTGGAATCTCTTCTGTGTTCATCACCCACGTACACCATGAAGCCGGTAATTTGGTAAAATGCGCTTACTTAGTAATGTTACGTGAAATATTTTGGGTCGTGTTATGTTTATCACCTGTTTATGTTGGATTTATGTTGTTATACCATGATTTTGGTAGGAGCTAAGGAAATAATTTTCTTTGAATTCATTGGGTTCTGTAGTTTATATTGCATTCTGTGCGCCTCCAGTGGCACAGCGGCATGTCTGCGGACTTACAAAGCTAGAAACCGGGTTTCGATACCCGTGGTTGGCAGAGCACAGATAGCCTATTGTGTAGCTTTGTGCTTATCTTCAAACAAACGACCAACAATCCTCTCATAAACTCTTATAAAGTGCTGACCACCACTGTTGCCGACAGCAACTCTTTTCATGAGTCAACCACCCTGTTAGAAAATCAAACCATTTTTAACTGGAGCCTAGAGTGCCTTTTCCAAACATAAATCTTATGTTTTCTCGCCCTATTATCTTCAGAATATAGCACAAGGAAACAAAATGCCTTGATGCTATCGATCTCTCGGATAATCTCATAAACTTCAGTAAAATCAACTTTTACCCTTCTTCTCTCAAGAGAAATAAGTTAAGAAATCTCCCTGTCCCTGTAAAATC
>NW_013765600.1:0-845 GCF_000517525.1 Limulus polyphemus
TATAAATATGCTAGTGTTCAAGCATCTATACATATCCCAGTACTCCAAAATCTGGATATGCTAGTGTTCAAGCATCTATACATATCCCATTACTCCAAAATATAGATATGCTAGTGTTCAAGCATCTATACATATCCCAGTACTCCAAAATCTGGATATGCTAGTGTTCCAGCATCTATACATATCCCAGTACTCCAATATATAGATATGTTAGTGTTCCAGCATCTATACATATCCCAGCACTCCAAAATCTACCGGAGAATATTCTATTGCTTCAGCATCTGGAGAGAATCTTCCAAGATTCCAGCATCCAGAGATTGCCCAATGTTCCAGCAACTGGAGATAATCTTCCAAGATTCCAACATCTAGAAATTATCCAATGTTCCAGCAACTGGAGATAATCTTCGAAGTTTCCAGCATTTAGAGATTCTCAAATTTTCCAGCATCTGTAGAAAATCCTCCGAGATTCCAGCTCCGGATATTCTCCAATGTTCCAGAATCTGGAGATATTCTTCTAAAGCACCAGAATCTGGATATATTTTTCTAAGGCACCATAAGCTAAAGATATTCAAATGTTGTACCATCCGGAGATATTCCAAAGCTCTGGCAAATGCGGATATCCTATTCCTACAGCCTCTGGGAATAAGCTTAAAATATTACAGCATCTGGAGATTTTCCAATGCTCCAGAATCAGCTTTAAATACGTGTGTCGATCTCATGACGCCCCCCCCCCCTTCCCCCAGGAGATGAGATCTATACGCTGGCACTCTCTACGTAGGGATGGCACGGACGCCCTTATTGAAGCAATACAAAAGTCATCTGGATTTTTTTCCCTACGGGTCATC
>NW_013765601.1:0-879 GCF_000517525.1 Limulus polyphemus
GGTTTGTATACAAGATATGACTTCTAATGTTGTAATGATACCGAAGGTTTGGATACAAGATACAAGGTTTATAGACAAGACGTGACTTCAAGTGTTGTGATGATAGCTAAGGTTTGGAGACAAGATATGACTTCTAATGTTGTGATGATAGATAAGGTTTGGATAAGGATATTACTTCTAATGTTGTAATGATACCGAATGTTTGGATACAAGATAAAAGGTTTAGGGACAAGACGTGACTTCAAGTGTTGTAATGATAGCTAAGGTTTGGATACAAGATATGACTTCTAATGTTGTAATGATAACTAAGGTTTGGATACAAGATATGACTTCTAATGTTGTAATGATACCGAAGGTTTGGATACAAGATACAAGGTTTAGAGACAAGACGTGACTTCAAGTGTTGTGATGATAGCTAAAATTTGGATACAAGATATGACTTCTAATGTTGTAATGTTACCGAAGATTTGGATACAAGATACAAGGTTTAGAGAGGGGACGTGACTTCAAGTGTTGTGATAATAGCTAAGGTTTGGATACAAGATACGACTTCTAATGTTGTAATGATACCTAAGGTTTGGATACAAGATATGACTTCTAATGTTGAAACGATACCGAAGGTTTGGATACAAATTAAAAGGTTTAGAGACAAGACGTGACTTCAAGTGTTGTGATGATAGCTAAGGTTTGGATACAAGAAATGACTTCTAATGTTGTAATGATAACTAAGGTTTGGATACAAGATATGACTTCTAATATTATAATGATACCGAAGTTTTGGACACAAGATACAAGGTCTAGAGACAAGACGTGACTTCAAGTGTAGTGCTGATAGCTAAGGTTTGAAGTCATATCTTGTATCCTAATGTTGTAATGATA
>NW_013765602.1:0-895 GCF_000517525.1 Limulus polyphemus
GATATTTAGTGACTATAAACCTTGTTTAGTATCAAACCACCAAAACATCTCTATGAAGATATTTAGTGACTGTAAGCATTGTTTGGTATCAAACCACATACAACATCTGTATAAAGATATTTAGTGACTATAAACATTGTTTGGTATCAAACCACCTACACCATTTGTATAAAGATATTTAGTGACCATAAATACTGATTGGTATCAATCCACCTATACCATCTGTATAAAGATATTTAGTGGTATCAAACCTTCCACAACATCTCTATCAAGATAATTAGTGACTATAAACATCTTTTGGTATCAAAGTACCTACAATATCTGTATAAAAATATTTAGTGACTGTGAACATTGTTTGGTATCAAACCATCTACAACATCTATATAAAGATATATAGTGACTTTCAACATTGTTTGGTATAAAACCACCTACCACATCTGTATAAAGATATTTAGTGACTATAAACATTGTTTTGTACCAAACCACCTATACCATCTGTATAAAGATATTTTGTGACTATAAACATTGTTTGTTATCAAACCATCTACAACATTTGTATAAAGAAATTTAGTGACTATAAACATTGTTTTGTATCACACCACCTACAACATCTGTATAAAGATATTTAGTGACTATAAACATTGTTTGGTATCAAACCATCTACAACATCTGTATAAAGATATTTAGTGACTATATACATTGATTGGTATCAAACCACAAAAACACCTGTATAAAGTGACTATTTTTAGTGCTGATTTTTCCAAGCCCGTTCCCTTGGCTGTGGTTTCGCTAGATAGTAGATAGGGACAGTGGGAATCTCGTTAATCCATTCATGCGCGTCACTAATTAAATGACGAGGCATATGGCTACCTTAAGAGAGTCATAGTTACCTACA
>NW_013765603.1:0-1921 GCF_000517525.1 Limulus polyphemus
TATTGATAGTACACAGTTTTGTTAAATATTGTGTCTTCTTATGGACAGTACCCAGTATTGTTAAATCTTGTGTTTTCTTATTGATAGTACACAGTATTGTTAAATATTGTGTCTTCTTATGGACAGTACCCAGTATTGTTAAATCTTGTGTTTTCTTATTGATAGTACACATTATTGTTAAATATTGTGTCTTTTTATTGACAATACACAGTATTGTTAAATCTTGTGTCTTCTTATTGACAGTACAAGGTATCGTTAAATCTTGTGGCTTGTTAGTGATAATACACAGTATTCTTATATCTTGTGTCTTCTTATTGACAGTACACAGTAATGTAAATCTTGTGTCTTCTTATTGACAGTACACAGTATTGTAAAATCTTGTGTCTTGTTAGTGATAGTACACAGTATTCTTATATCTTGTGTTTTCTTATTGAAAGTACACAGTATTGTTAAATATTGTGTCATCTTATGGACAGTACCCAGTATTGTTAAATCTTGTGTCTTCTTATTGACAGTACACAGTATTGTAAAATCTTGTGTCTTGATAGTGATAGTACACAGTATTCTTATATCTTGTGTCTTCTTATTTACAGTACACAGTATTGTTAAATCTTGTGCCTTCTTATTGACAGTACACAGTATCGATAAATCTCGTGTCTTCTTATTGATAGTACACAGTATTGTTAAATATTGTGTCTTCTTATGGACAGTACTCAGTATCGTTAAATCTTGTGTCTTCTTATTGATAGTACACAGTATTATTAAATCTTTTGTCTTCTTATCGACATTACAGTGTATTGTTAAATCTTGTGTTTTCTTATTGATAGTACACATTATTGTTAAACAATAATTAACAATACTGTGTATTATCAATAAGAAGACACAAGATGTCTTCTTATTGACAATACACAGTATTGTTAAATCTTGTATCTTCTTATTGACAGTACACAGTATCGTTAAATCTTGTGTCTTCTATTTGACAGTACACAGTATTGTTAAATCTTGTGTCTTCTTATTGATAGTACACAGTATTGTTAATTATTGTGTCTTCTTATTGACAATACACATTATTGTTAAATATTGTGTCTTCTTATTGACAGTACCCAGTATTATTAAATCTTGAGTCTTCTTATCGACAGTACACAGTACTGTTAAATCTTGTGTCTTCTTATTGACAGTACACAGTATCGTTAAATCTTGTGTTTTCTTATTGACAATACACAGTATTGTTAAATCTTGTGTCTTCTTATTGAAAGTATACAGTATCGTTAAATCTTGTGGCTTGTTAGTGATAGTACACAGTATTCTTATATCTTGTGTCTTCTTATCGACATTACAGTGTATCTAAGAATACTCTGTACTATCACTAACAAGCCACAATATTTAACGATACTGTGTACTGTCAATAAGAAGACACACGATTTAACAATACTGTGTATTATCAATAAGAACACACAATAATTAACAATACTGTGTATTATCAATAAGAAGACACAAGATTTAACAATACTGTGTACTATCAATAACAAGACACGAGTTTTAACGATACTGTGTACTATCAATAAGAAGACACAAGATTTAACAATACTGTGTACTATCAATAACAAGACACGAGTTTTAACGATACTGTGTACTATCAAGAAAAAGACACAATATTTAACAATACTGTGTACTATCAATAAGAAAAAATCAGATTTAACAAATACTGTGTACTGTCAATAAGAAGATACAAGAATAGTACATAGTAGTGCTAAATCGGGTGTCTTCTTATTGACAGTACACAGTATTGTTAAATCTTTTGTCTTCTTATTGACAGTACACAGTATTGTTAAATCTTGTTTATTCTTATTGAAAGTACACAGTATCGTTAAATCTTGTGTCTTCTTATTGACAGTACACAGTATCGTTAAATCTTGTGTCA
>NW_013765604.1:0-1096 GCF_000517525.1 Limulus polyphemus
AAGTTTCTGGTATGAATCCGTATCTAATTTTCAAGTATGAATCCGGAAAGTTTCTGATATGAATCCGTATCTAGTTTTCAAGTATGAATCCGGAAAGTTTCTGGTATGAATCCGTAAAGTTTCTGGTAGGAATCCGTAAAGTTTCTGGTAGGAATCCAGAAAGTTTCTGGTAGGAATCCGTAAAGTTTCTGGTAGGAATTCGGAAAGTTTCTGTATGAATCCGGAAAGTTTCTGGTATGAATTCGGAAAGTTTCTGGTATGAATCCATATCTAGTTTTCAAGAATTGTTACAAACGTTTAATTTAGTCATAAACTGTAAAAGTCTTCAAACTTTGTGGAAGTCACGCTAGTACAATTTAAAAATTCAGTGATTTGGAAGAAATTTCAATAACTTGTTCTGTAATATGTTAATACAAATAATAATGATTATATTTAAACCTACAGTTTGTTTGAAGCTATCAAGAAGTTGATTCAGGGTAAGGTTCATCGGCTACCAGTAATTGACCCTCAGTCTGGAAATGTCTTGCACATCCTCACACACAAGAGAATTCTCAAGTTCTTATTTCTATATGTAAGTAACACTATTACTGTTTGTGTAAAGCTTAATCTTTTTAAAAATGTAATGTAGTTTAAGAAAGAACATAATTTAGTAATGTACTGTAAAAATATATCATTAAACACCTGCATTTATACTTAAATAATTCGATGTGAGTTCACTGTCTGTCATTTTGTGGTCCTAGTGATTGCTGTCCTAACTCTTGAAACATTACCTGTCATATAGTGGTCCTAGTGATTGCTGTCCTAACTCTTGAAACATTACCTGACATATAGTGGTCCTAGTGATTGCTGTTCTAACTTGAAACATTACCTGTCATATAGTGGTCCTAGTGATTGTTGTCCTAACTCTTGAAACATTAACTGTCATATAGTGGTCCTAGTGATTGTTGTCCAAACTTGAAACATTACCTGTCATATAGTGGTCCTAGTGATTGCTGTCCTAACTCTTGAAACATTACCTGACATATAGTGGTCCTAGTGATTGCTGTTCTAACTCTTCCACTATATGTCAGGTAATGTTTCTCCTAGTGATTGCTGT
>NW_013765605.1:0-844 GCF_000517525.1 Limulus polyphemus
CACTTTACTAAAGTTTTAGAATTACTGATACATTAATTATAAACAGTTGAACTTATATTTTATTTTAACATTAATAGCTAATTAATAATGAAAGTCATTAACTTTTCAATACCCCTATAAGCTTCACAATATTTAGTATCATACAAAATGTTTTAGTACAATATACTAAACTGTTGTTGTTGTTGTTGTAGGTTTGAAAGATAATAATATGATAATTACAAATGGGCTGATTTTAGTTTTCCTCTAAACCTAACATGTATGATTTATTTGTCATTTTTATATATTGTACTGCCTTAGCATTTACTAATATAGATTTTAAAATGTTGATTGAACTGAATCTCTACTGTTTAAGGTATTTTTTGCCCAAGTGTTCTATCAAAGTTTTGTCCAATTCCTAGTTAATCCCTTTTATGAACCATTATCGGGGTTCACGATGATCATTTAATTATGTCAGAGATAGTGTGGGGATAATGTTATGAGAAGGTCACTAGAGCTAAATGCTGCACTCAAGTTAATATTTAAGGATGAACATATTGGCTGGTTGGACTTGTGGGATCAGTTCATTGGGAGAAGGGAGCTTTATGGAATGGATGGTTTATATTTAAATATAGTAGGGTCTGGCTTGTGTATAAGGGCTATTAACTCCACTGTAAGGTAAGTTTTAAACTAGGACCAGACAGTGGTGAGAGTCAGGATAAATTAAATGTAAAAAAATAAGATGAAAGGTTTAGGATAGGAAATGAGTATAGAAGTAGTTATAAGGATAGGCTTAACTGTTACTATAGTAACGTTAGAAGTATAATAGATGACTTTAGAGCACTGGGAGAAATGGAGGATTTTGATA
>NW_013765606.1:0-1159 GCF_000517525.1 Limulus polyphemus
TTGTGAATATGGAATATTGAAAGAAAATACACTTATTTTGTTTAACAAGTACTGCTGGATATTTAAAAATAATATGTTTATTTGGACACTCTTCAACGATTCTTATCGTCAAAATAGGGGGCTATGAATACCCCCACAATCCAGAGTTAATTTATACCCCCATAATCCAGAGTTAATTTATACTCCTACAATCCAGAGTTAATTTATACCCCCATAATCCAGAGTTAATTTAATAGTTAAAACGAGGAATGATTATTTTCTTATTCTTTATAAAAAATAAATCTATAAATTGTTATGTTATGAATACACGAGGACTATCTGCGCTAGCCGTCCCTAATTTAGCGGTGTAAGACTAGAGGGAAGGCAGCTAGTCATCACCATCCACCGCCAACTCTTAGGCTACTCTTTTACCAACGAATAGTGGGAGTGGCCGTCACATTATAACACCCCCACGGCTGAAAGGGCGAGCATGTTTGGTGGGACGGGGATTCGAACTCGCGACCCTCAGATTTCGAGTCGAGCGCCCTAACCACCTAGCCATGTCGGGCCCATAAATCTATAATGAAATATAATAAAGACTAAATATTTATAACGCTCCAGCAAGAAATATAATGATTTAAAAGAAAGAGAAAAGTCGTTGTTGTTGTTTTTTGTGTTATTTTTTTTAACTCTCGGAAAACCAGACGTAGTGATCTCTGAGAAGAAGTAATGACGAACATTCAGCAGTAACACATGAATAGGGTAAGAAACAAAGCTGATGAGTATACTAGTAGTTGTGATTAACTCTTCTGGCGGGAGTGACCCTGAGTACAAAGTACTTCGCTTCAAGGCCAGAGAAAGAGGCGTGACTCGGAAAGCGATCCTCCCAAACCCAAAACTTCATGGTCCCAGCTGGGATGCGGCAGGTGCAGGCTTCTATTTTGTCCCACGGGCTTCCACGGATGGGCTCAGCCGAACAGAGGGCTGTTCAAGCAGTGACCAAGAGACCCTAACGATGTATAACTACCATCTGCAGATAAATCTCAAACTTAAAGCTACAGGATCATTATAGACGTGTATATTCTTACTGTACTTCCACTGAACACTTAGAGTTTCATTGTTCGACTCCCTGCAATGGAAGGATTATGAAAATATTGTAGTCTAATTATAGAATTTTGGC
>NW_013765607.1:0-845 GCF_000517525.1 Limulus polyphemus
AAAAAAAATTTACACTTTGGGTAATCAAGATTTAGACAATTGGAAAACAACAGTGGTATGTGCAACAACCATTTCTTTATAATAGAACATAAATTTAAAAGAATTACTCTCTTCCCAACAATAACTCGACTTTCACTAGGACTGTACGTGAGGGTTTAATTATATCTTTATTGGTGTAATTTTTAAATGTTATACTGAAAAACATGAGTTCTTAAAAAGATATAATAACAATAATAATAATAATATTGTGTACCACATTTAGTACATAAAACCATTAAAGTTTATATCAGAAAAATGTATGAACATTTTGAGTTCTGTACATTGAATCATTTTAATGTAATGAGTTACGTATGACAAAAGAGTACAATCCGAAAACTTTTTCCGTGCAGTTCTTCTCAGAAAAAAAAATCATTTTTTACAATATGTCCACTTTTATAAATTTATTCCAATAAGTTATGAATACTACGATTAGTAATTACAAGTATAAACAGCCGCCCATAGAGCGGCGTTTCTGCTAGTTATTTTAATTCTGTAAGGTGTATTCTACCATACAACAGTATGGGTTGAAGGGTCAGCATATGTTTATTGTTGGTGTTTGTGGGTGTATCGTTCTCCACTTTATGCATTAAAATCAATTTTATGAATATTTAATAATTGACCAAGTTCTGCTTAGCTTAGTTTGGCTTAAATCGTTCACTAGTGCCATCTATAGACGCGTACAATAATTAAAACTATTCACGGTACGTTTGTTAAAAACTGCTTTGTCACTGAAAGAGGAACCATTAATGTTTAGAATCACAGTAACAACTCCAACCATTTTTGGAAGTAGGTATCTCTGTTTCTAC
>NW_013765608.1:0-961 GCF_000517525.1 Limulus polyphemus
ATGTACAGAATTACAAACACAAAATTACAATTCAACAAAGTCTTTTAATTTTACGGGACGTATCTTCTTCCGTACTAGTCTCCGTCTTGTTGGCTTCTGCTTCATGTGGGGTTCATCTGCTTCATCAGTAAATGTCCTATCATCGGTAACAGTCATATCAGTGGTATTAACTTCATCAAGAGCTTCATCGTTTTCCTTCTCAAAACTGAGTAGAGTTTCCTCTTCGACGGTGGCTTCTTCAGGTGGCACGTCTTCAGCAGCATCTTTTGTTCTGTTGTCCACTTCGTCACAACTGAAATGTCATGGACCGTGATGATGCCAAAGCCTGTTGGCATGCACCACTTTTGGTTTACCTCGCCGACCACATTTTATCCGGAAAGCCACGTCTGAGAGACGATCCACTATGTCATATGGGCCTTCTATGGAGAAGATAACTTAGGAGACTTCCCTTTGGTCTATCTGAGATTATACAACCACACCTTGTCTCCTGGTTCAAAGCTGACTTCATTAGATCTCTTATCATAAGATAGCTTCATCGAATCAGCAGACGTTTTCAAGTTTGAATGCACTTGATGGTGAATATCATCCATCCTTTCCGATAACACTTTCAAAAACTCTGACACATTCTCAGGCAACTCTTCATAAGGTGGGCGTCCTGTTAACAGATCCACTGGCAACCGAAGTTCCCGACCAAACATCAATTTTGCTGGAGTGTATCCAGTGGTTTCATGTTCTGCTGTCCTATAGGCCATCAACAGTGGAGGGAATAACACATCCCAGTCATCTTGGTGGCTATTACAAAACTTTGCCAATTCCTGTCCCAGTGTCCAGTTGTACTTTTCTACCATCCCACCAGACTGTGGGTGAAGTGGCGTTGTCCTGGTCTTTCGGATGCCAAACAACTTGCAGCATTCTTGGAACACGGCTGATTCAAAGTTACGGCCTTGATCTGAATGCAGTT
>NW_013765609.1:0-908 GCF_000517525.1 Limulus polyphemus
CTTTAAAAAATGTTTAATTTATTTATTAATTATTTTAATTTAGTTTAGAGAATTGAACAGCCGAGATGGACCAATACGTCCCATGTTGACCCAAAATTTTATGTTATTAACAAACTAATAAAATACCCAAAATTTCCATTATAAATATGTTTCAAAGTGATCCAGAATGCGAATCCTGACCAGATTTGGGGAAGACTGTCCTACTTCCCACTCTATAAGTTTACGTAAATCGGTATATTATTTTTAGAGAGAAGCGCGCGGACATACAGATGGGGGAGGAGGGTAATAAAGTAAATTCAATATTTAGGTACAAATGCTTGATGATTGGAAATACAATACAAACAATTTTCAATTACCACACTCTTCCATTTTTTATTTCATGGTCACCTTAGGTCTGAACCGGTAAAGATTAACATTAGAATCAAGTCTAACAGTCCGCCTAATTGAATTCTAATTTCCACATAGCACTTTATCACTTCCTTCAATTAACAATAACGCTAACAGCATTGTATAAACAAAGGAAATTGTTATTACATATAACAGGAAGTATATATAGTAGCCAAAAATAGCAATCAATTAAAACTCTAAATATGGAATAACATTACATCATGGAACTAAATACAAAACCGGGATAGAAGTAATCGGCCATTCATGTCATTAAACAAACACTGCATGAGCATAATAATGTTGCGTCAGCGAGTCACATGACTGCTGTGGCGCCCTCTAGTTTCTAGAACTATCTTGTTTCTTCATGAATGCTCTAGTGTTTGCTAGATGGAGTAGGCGGGTATATATAAGAAGGGGACAACGTGACGCGGTAATGGATTGTAATGTGTGTGTAGACAGTGTGTAATTGATCTGCAGTCAGAAGTATTATTGACGTTCGTTGATATAGCGTTTGTTTTAGC
>NW_013765610.1:0-844 GCF_000517525.1 Limulus polyphemus
TTACTGGAATTTGGCCTTTGTTGTTCCCAATCATCACTTTATTGAAGTTAACTACACACTTCCTCGGTAGTAAGTAGTCCAACCCTAATATGCATTGGTCTTCAATGTCAGCCAAGTATACTTTTTGTCTGTCCTTTATGCCCATGAGCTCAATAGTTACCCACACTGGTCCCCACAACCTTGCATAATGTCCTGTCACAGCACAGAGCTTCTGTATGACTTCTGGTACTCCTGTGTGATCTAGCACCTTAATACTCACAAGGGATTGCTGAGATGCAGAATCTATGACAAAGTTGCACTTTTGGCCATCCAGCTTTCCTCTAACGTAGACACTATGTGTGCTTGCCATTTTACACTTAACTGTCGGGGCTTTCACAATGGTGGTTGGTGGGGATCCCTCAACACCAACAACTATTGGTTTCCTGAAGCTGACTTATTGGTAGTATTCTTCTTACACTAGCACCTCATATGTCCTTGCTTTCCACAGTTCCAACAACATTTCTGTTTAACAGCCTTTCCTGTCGTGGCATCTTTCCTGTGTTGAAGCTGCCGGCATTGAGCTCTCTTGTGCCCAGGTATGTTACACTGCCAGCAAAATCCCTCAAACCTCTCTGACAGCTGACCTTTTTTGGCCTTGAATCCTGATGACTGTACCAACCTTGGTACCTCTGTGCTGGACTTAATGTAGAATTCAAATTCAAAAGCTCTGGCCATTGCATCCTGCATAGTAGAAGGGTGTGCTTGTTTTACCTGTATCTTCAGTTGTAGACCGTCCAAAGCATCTACAAACTGATCCCTCAGCAACAGCTTGAAGACATTGGGTGGTGCAGTTGGGTAGCCCTTT
>NW_013765611.1:0-1432 GCF_000517525.1 Limulus polyphemus
ATTTCTCTAGATTGTTTCTGTGGGTGTATTATTATTATTCACAATGTGCATGATTAAGTAAATGTCACCTTTCTGCACCGGTCTCGGTTGACGTAAAAATGTTTTAACATCTGGTACAAACATTGCTATAGAAGAATAGAAAGTAAACTTTCGAAAATGTATAACTTACTCTTCTAATAACATGTTTTGTAAAGAAAAATCGTAGCAAATCCTGGTTTGCCAAGTTTTAGGTAAGAAATATATAGAACAAACATCAGCTTCCTTGGATATAAGACGCAAAGAACAACAAGGTCACATACGTAGAGGCGAGTTTCGGATATGTGCTTTAACATACTAATTAATTTTTTCGGTCTCAAAATACTTTTCTCCTACCTTAACCCCCCCCCCCCAAAAAAAAGGACAAGACTGTTTAGAAATAAACGAACTCATCAAAGAAGCCGATCTTTCACTAAGCCGTGACAACGACCCTGGCAACATCAGCTAAATTTGGTTGAGTTTATTCACTTAGCTTTCGCTCATACATTTGATCAGCCTTGACCTTGTCTGTAGCTATAATCCTGTCGCCTTTGCTTCTTTTGTTTACTTGTACATAAACCCTGAATGTTAAGATGTAGATCATACCTGAAGAAAACCGACCAATGTTCTGTCAAAATATGTACTACATTCCCCAAAACTAAACCACTTCTTTATGTTTATAAATCCGTTGTTTGTCAACTTAATTTCATACTAACATAATTTGCTTCGATACACACAACTGATTGATTTGATCTAACTTAACCTAAAAGTAGTTGTAATATCTATTTAAAACCAACTTCATTATTTTAACTTTGTAATAATAACCTGATAATAGGCACTTCTTCCTTACATAAAGACGTATCGTTAAGACTCAGTGTTGAAGTTTGTAGTTTTAACATGGAAAGTACAATTAGAATTGTGGAAATAAAATGACGGAATTACTTGTGAAAAACTTTAAGATTAAGATGACCTTCTTGCTTCAGGGATATTGAAACTTATAACTAACGAAATCGAGTAAATTAAAAAAGATAAACTTTCATTATTACATTGACTTTCATTATATTTTACTCTTAAAGTCTATTTCTCTCTGTGAAAATACTGCTGTGAATGTTAATTTTTTGTACACAATAGTCTACTTTTCTTCCTTTGATATTACATTTTACTTGTATTAACTCTGGAATAAGGTTTTCTCTTTTACATCTCACCAAAAAATTTAGTTGAGAAATCAATCGTTTTTGTTTACTCCTCTGTCTTGCAAACTTCTTCGCCGTGGGTCTAGTTTCTAGACTCATAATTATTGTATATTGGCAATTGTTTATAAAGTTATAATTATAAATAATATTCAACGTTAAAAATTGGTACATGCTATTTAGGCCTATCTATGGCCTTCAAAAAGTGTTTAACTTTAACAAACGTA
>NW_013765612.1:0-2259 GCF_000517525.1 Limulus polyphemus
TTATTTCATACTGCAAAATTCTATGACGACCGCGTTTTCTTACTTCGTATAGATATTTAATAGCATTGTTGACAAGACCGGGAACTTGTATCACATAATTATTTCTCCATTGCACAGTTAGGTATTAAACTCTTATTCTCACATTTGGTCTTCAGTTGTCCAAGTCCCAACCATCTTTCATTTCAGGGGGGCCCGCCAGTAGCTCAGCGGTCACGCTAAAAATCAAATTTCGATACCCGTGGTAGGTACAGCATGAATAGCCCACTGTGTAGCTTTGCACTTAAGAACAAATAATCGTTTCAAGGCGTATATAAGTTCTTTTCTCCATTTATTCGTTTTTTAACAAATGTTTTCACTCTAGGATTTAATGACTTACATGCAATAACATATTGTATGTTCTCTATAACTGTGAATCACCAAGATTTTGGCGACTAACAACAGTTTGGTTTGAATTTCGCGAAAAGCTACATGAGGACTATCTTCGCTAGCCGTCCCTAATTTAGCAGTAAAGACTAGAGGGAAGGCAGCTTGTCATCACCACCCACCGCCAACTCATCGGCTACTCTTTTACCAACGAATAGTGGGATTGACCGTCACATTATAACACCCCCACGGCTAAAAGAGCGAGCATGTTTGGCGGGAATGGGGATTCGAACCCGCAGATTGCGAGTCGAGCTCCCTGACCACCTGGCCATGCCGGGCCACACGACTGAAGGGGCAAGCATGTTCGGTGACGGGGATTCGAACCCGTGACCCTCAGATTACGAGTCGAGCGCCCTAACAGAAACTCTATCCCTTCTTCTATTAGCTACAACACTCAACTTTCTCAAACATTTCTCAACCTTAATTAGTTACTAATGCACCTTTGATATTTCTAAGAGTAATAAACTAATCTTATTCCAGCCTTTATCTGAACAGAAGTTGTAACAGTTAAAGCTTGCTTACAATTATTACTATTATCATAATCATACACACAAACTGTACGGTGGGAAGGGAGTAGTGAGCCCCCGAAAACTTTGGACGAAAACAAATATATCTTCTTCTTCTATGTTACCATGGATGATTCTAACTCGAACAATAAGGTATGACGGAATGTCTGTTGAACTTGAAAAAAATGAACCAAACAAGATAGAGGTGATCGGCTAATGATCAAATAGCAGTCTAAGCTGTCTCGACTTTACATGGAGAATAAAATCCCTACATTACTGGCTTACCTACTTTGTCTATAGAAAGTTTGGTGTTTGAATTGAATCTCAGCTTTCATCATTATACCTTTAGAATACTACTTTTATGGTTATTTTAGAACAGAGTATCATTTTACGATTGGAAATTCTGGTTCTATTTGTTTTTTTAGAGAATAAGCCAGTGATGTTTTTAAGGATTTTCTTTTTCCTTATACTTGTTTGTTTACTTTTTGGTATGATGGCGTACGTGGGTTACTAGGTTATAGTGTATTCTAAAGCTTTATAATTTTTTGCATAAAATAGTAATAATAATAAAATAGGTAGTCAAAGATCATGAAGAGTGTTTTGTTCTATCAAGTCATGATGAAATTATAGTTACTGCTAGAACTAGGTAGACGCTAGGCCGATTGAAGAAAGATGATGATGAACGAAAATAAGAAATCTCGGTTTTTGAAAAGCGATATACACAGCGGAGATAGAACGACTATACCAGTTAGCTCTTCATATCTAGCTTCTGATAACCTGTAGAGCAGAAAATCCAGATGACTTTTGTATTGCTGTAATTAAAACGGGCGTCCGTGCCATCCCTACATAGAGACTGCTAGTGCACTCTCCGATATATTAATGCCTTACTCAATTCATGCCTGGCCCCCAGTGGCACAGCGGTATATCTGCGGACTTACAACGCTAGAAACCGGGTTTCGATACCTGATGTGGACAGAGCACAGATAGCCCTCTGTGTTGCTTTGTGCTTAACTTCAAACAAACAATTAGCGCTACATATAAGCACGTACGTGATCTGTGCTTAACTATCAAACAAACAATTCACGCCACATATAAGTACGTACGTGATTTGTGCTTAACTTCAAACAAACAATTCACGCCACATATAAGTATGTACGTGATTTGTGCTTAACTTCAAACAAACAATTCACGCCACATATAAGTACGTACGTGATTTGTGCTTAACTTTAAACAAACAATCAGCGCCACATATAAGTACGTACGTGATTTGTGCTTAACTTCAAACAAACAATTCGCGCCACATATAAGTACGTACGAGATTTGTGCTTAA
>NW_013765613.1:0-1726 GCF_000517525.1 Limulus polyphemus
TTTATTTAAAATATTTACTGACGGCATTCTAAGGCCTGATATTTCAAATGTTCATTAGAAATATTTTTGCAAACTGTTTGATCTTATATTAGGTTTCTGTCAAGTTAAACGCGTTTAAAGCTGAGAGTCACGGCGAGTGGCTGATGTCTTGCGCTGTATACTTTCATGTGGAAACTGGCTCACGAGTTTATTACAGAACAACGGTCAAAGATGAAAGCTGGTGTGGTTCTAATACTCTCGATACAGGAAACTCCACGCCACAATACCTGTAGGCAGTAGAAGTATGTCTAATGGACAAACGGTGGAGAATGTGGGAATATCCGCTATATCCACGTTTATTTACGACCAGGTGGAAATTGTCTGATATGATGGCGTGTGACTCGTGAGATAGAAACAAAATTAACACGCTTCATTAAGAAGACAAAAGTCTATAAATATATAATACGTTACGATAACTATTTGAAGATATGTATCCATTAATACCACTAGTCATAAAAAACGTAAGAGAACTAGGATTGTATATAAGAAAATAGTATAATTTCTACACATATGAACTATCATATATATATAACACTAGTAACTATTTGAAAATATGTATCCATTAATACCACTAGTCATAAAAAACGTAAGAGAACCAGGATTGTATATAAGAAAATAGTATAATTTCTACACATATGAACTATCATATATATATAACACTAGTAACTATATATAACACTAGTAACTATTTGAAAATATGTATCCATTAATACCACTAGTCATAAAAAACGTAAGAGAACCAGGATTGTATATAAGAAAATAGTATAATTTCTACACATATGAACTATCATATATATATAACACTAGTAACTATATATAACACTAGTAACTATATATATAACACTAGTAACTATATATTATAACACTAGTAACTATATATAACACTAGTAACTATATATAACACTAGTTATATAAAGCTTAACCTAGGAATGTGTAAAACAAATATGGTTTACTCATTAAAGTTTCTTCCTATTCTATTATATTCAAATAATTTACTCAGTTTTGGATTATCTTATACAGAGAAAAGCCATTGCTACTCATTATTTTACAGTTAATCTTTTAAAAACTTATCTTTACCTCGTCAGTTTTTACGAGTGGTTGTTCTAGAAAAGATTACAGTTTTCATTTAACTAAAGTGTACAGAGACGCCATGAAGTGAGAGATCTAAGTGTGGCACATGCAAGTATGTGTGTGTGTGTACATATTGACAGACCTAAATGTGGTAGTGTACATTCTGTATTGTCATATTTAAATCTGGTATCAACAACTGTGCACGTATATTAACAGATGTAGGTGTATGTCTATATATTACAAACCTAAGTGTAGTATTCACAACTGTAGTATCTATTAACAGATTTAAGTGTAGTATTCACAACTGTAGTATCTATTAACAAATCTAAGTGTAGTATTTACAACTGTAGTATCAATTAACAAATCTAAGTGTAGTATTCACAACTGTAGTGTCAATTAACAAATCTAAGTGTAGTATTCACAACTGTAGTATCTATTAACAAATCTAAGGGTAGTATTCAAAACTGTAGTATCTATTAACAAATCTAAGTGTAGTATTCACAACTGTAGTGTCTATTAACAAATCTAAGGGACAAACTGGAGGAGAAAAGCCCATCTTCCGAAAGCACTCGGGTTATAGGGTTTGTATCATTTTGTGCACATATATTGATAGCTC
>NW_013765614.1:0-842 GCF_000517525.1 Limulus polyphemus
ATTTTCAAGATTATCATTGAACAACACAATGGGAAAGTTAATTAAATACTTATTTGTTTAACAGACTTGTATTTTCAAGATTATCATTTAACAACACAATGGGAAAGTTAATTAAATACTTATTTGTTTAACAGACTTGTATTTTCAAGATTATCATTGAACAACACAATGGGAAAGTTAATTAAATACTTATTTGTTTAACAAAATTGTATTATCAATATTATCACTTAACAACACAATGGGAAAGTTAATTAAATACTTATTTGTCTAACAGACTTGTATTTTCAAGGTTATCATTCAACAACACAATGGGAAAGTTAATTAAATACTTATTTGTTTAACAAACTTGTATTATCAAGATTATCATTTAACAACAACAACAACAAAATCGACCGGAACTAATGACTCAATCGAAGATAGATCATAAAAGGCCTAACGAAATGTTAAATATGCTTTTTCACCCATTGTGATAATTATCATTTGGCAGCAATGATTTTAGAGAAACTGTTTGTATTTTTGTGTTATAGTAAAATTAAATTGGGCTAGCTGCTGTGTCCATCTTGGGGAACCGAACCCCGGATTTTAGTGTTGCAAGCCCCTAGACTTACCGCTGTCACACCGGCGGCCTTTATAAAAATTAAGAAACGTATATTAGTCAATAATTCTTAGCTAGTGTTACGTATCTGCTTGTTTGTTAATTTCCCGAAGAAATTCTTTCCGAGAAACTTCAGCGATACTTCTTAATTAAAACTAGTTTATTCTTTCTCGATACAACTTTGCAATACACAAAATTTCCACAGTCAATACGTTTGCAATCTCGAAAACAAAACACACACTTTATA
>NW_013765615.1:0-843 GCF_000517525.1 Limulus polyphemus
TTCTTAAATAAAACTGGTTTATTCTTTCTGAATACAACTTTGCAATACACTTAATTTCAAAAGTCGCGGTATAACAAACGCTCTAACTCACAAGGAACGTCTCACGTGCCCAACAATATTCTCTCTCTGTCCGCAGTTCAATTACTCATTATTGTTGCCGTCACGTTCTGACCATCTTATATACACAAGACTACCCCATATCTAGTAAACGCCAGAGCATTCAGGAAGGTTCGAGAATATGACGCATTACTAGCGTCACGTGACCTCCGCTGTCGTAACACTGCCCCTTCCTTAGTATTGTCCGTCCCGAACAATAGCCACTTACATTAAACCAATAAACAGTTAACAATAGCTTAATTAAAGGTACAGAATTACAAACACAAAATTACAATTCAACAAAGTCTCTTAATTTTATGGGACGTATCTTCTTCCGTACTGGTCTCCGTCTCGTTGGCTTCTGCTTCACGTGGGTTTCATCTGCTTCATCAGGAAATGTCCTATCGTCGGTAACAGTCACATCAGTGGTAGTAACTTCAACGTTTCTCTTCTCAAAACTGAATAGAGTTTCTTCTTCAACAGTGGCTTTTTTAGGTGACACGTCTTCAGCAGCGTCATTTGTTCTGTTGTTCACTTTGTCCCAACTGAAATGTCCTGGACTGTGATAATGCCAAAGCCTGTTGTCATGCACCACTTTTGGCTTACTTCGCTGACCACATTTTATCCAGAAAGTCACGTCTGAGAGACGATCCACTATGTCATATGGGCCTTCCCATGGAGAAGACAACTTAGAAGACTACCCTTTGGTCTTCCTGGGATTATACAACCACACCTTGTCTCCTGGTA
>NW_013765616.1:0-2644 GCF_000517525.1 Limulus polyphemus
CAATATCTTGACCACTGTAGTGTCGTCCATCACAAATGTCATGTTCTTGACCACTGTAATGTCACCTATCACCAATATCTTGATCACTGTAGTGTCATCTATCACCAATATCTTGACCACTGTAGTGTCGTCCATCACAAATGTCATGTTCTTGACCACTGTAGTGTCACCACTCACCAATATCTTGATCACTGTAGTGTCGTCCATCACCAATGTCATGTTCTTGACCACAGTAGTGTCGTCCATCACCAATGTCTTGACCACTGTAATGTCGTACATCACCAATGTTATGTTCTTGACCACTGTCGTGCTCGTTTGGTCTTCTTATCTCACTTACATATATATTCAAGGGTTGAGTCTCCGAGGCGATGGTATGTTTCAACCACATACAAATGTCCATAACATTTACATGTTATACAATAAATAAGACAGTGGCAGGTACAAGTGTGCTTTGGTGGTATTGTTTACATATTTAGTAGTGGCACAATAAGTTATCCTGCCTGTTGGGCACCCAAAGGATGCCGCCTCAGTGGAGGGTCGCCAGGTGAATGGAGATCAAAGTATGCCACCCAAGGGTTAGATAACTATTACGTAATATGCAAATTTTACGAGCACTGGATAATTACATAACTGTTAAGTAATAGGCACCAGGGTGTGCATTTGTCTTAGGGGAGGGATGTCTGTTACTGTAGGTGGATGATGCTACTAAAGTTCTATAGGCGGACAGTGTTACTAAGGATTGTGTTACTAAAATAGTGTTTTTATAGGAGAAGGATGCTACTAAAGACAATGTTACCAGAGTTTGCAGGATGATTGATTAATTGAAATTATTTTACCTTATTTGCTAGCATACTTTTAACAAATGTCTGTCCTGAAAACTACAGATTTTTCGCGATATCATCTCTAAATATCATGCAATAATTCAACATACAGTCTTATTGTTTCACTAGCTTATGGGTTAAATCATCGATCTTCCTACAAACTATGGTAACGTTGTCCTTAGCAGCATCCTCTACCTATAGAAACACTAACCTTAGTAATACAATCCACCCATACAAACATTATCCTTAGTAACACCGTCCGCCTATAGAACCTCAGTAACATAATTCACCTATATATCCTTGGTAACACCTTCTGCTTTTAGTAACAGACCCACTGGTATCGAACTATTGTGTCACTCCTCCCCTAAGACAGACACATACTCAAGTGCCACTTTGTGGAACTATGATATCATCACCCCTCTAAGACAGCCGCGCCCTTTGGCACCTATTACGTAAAAGTTATGTAACCCTCATGTGTCAGCATAATTTACATATTACCTAATAGATATATAGCCTTCAGGCGGCATCCTTTGATCTTCACTCTCCTCACTGAAGCAGCATCCTTTGGGTGTCCAAGAGCCGGGATAACTACCGACACAAAAATTCTGGGAATGGTTACTAGGTGTTAGTGCACTATGTACCAAACGGCCTGTAGGATGTTAAGGGTCGATTATTTGATGAAACAGAGGTTAAATAAAGTGAAATTAACGTTTATCCAGAGTTTTATCTTCTAATGTAGACCATAAAAGAGGCGGATCTCACTTCAGCTTGGATTCCTTCAAGAACACTTAGTAGGCATCGAGTCATTGTTACTTAATTGACATGGCACATATTTCAACGTCATCTACATTGTTGTTCATAAACAATACATAGATGAACTGTTACGGACCGACAAGTGTATATGGACACAGGTTTCGACCCTTTCACGTGTTCTCTTCAATGAAACCTGTGTCCATATACACTTGTTGGTCCGTAACAGTTGATCTATGTTGTGTGTGTGTGTGCGTTTCTTTCACAAGTAAAAGATGGACTGAAGAGAACACGTGAAAGGGTTGAAACCTGTGTCCATATACACTTGTTGGTCCGTAACAGTTGATCTATGTATTGAAGAGAACACGTGAAAGGGTTCCAACTTTGTCTTAAGAGGTTCAAATATTCTTTTTTAAAATTCATTTTTAATTTAATTATGTACCCGGTTGCTTGTAGACTCAGGGTCACTAGCAAAATAGGTCATATGAAAATATGAAACACAAATATTATAATCAATATGAATCCCACATATGAATTATGAGGTCTCCTCAGAAAATGGGTATTTTTGGAGAGCCCCTTAATCCGATTGTATAAAAGTAAAAGAAAATACAAACATACTAAACATGATGCATACTTGGACCTTACTAATTCCATCGTAAGGCTGTCATGCCCAAATTATACGACTACTCCATACATGCTCTCAAATAATTATCTCTATTAGTCATCTAGTTTACAGAACATACTAAACATGATGTACATTTGGACCTTACTAATTCCATCGTAAGGCTGTCATGCCCAAATTATACGACTACTCCATACATGCTCTCAAATAATCATCTCCATTAGTCATCTAGTTTACAGAACATACTAAACATGATGTACATTTGGACCTTACTAATTCCATCATAAGGCTGTCATGCCCAAATTATACGACTACTCCATACATGCTCTCAAATAATTATCTCCATTAGCCATCTAGTTTACAGAACATACTAAACATGATGTATATTTGGACCTTACTAATTCCATCGTAAGGCTGTCATGTCCAAATTATACGACTACTCCATACATGC
>NW_013765617.1:0-843 GCF_000517525.1 Limulus polyphemus
CAACCACTTCTGGTCTCCTTGAGGCCGACTTGTTGGTAATATTCCTCCTACACTGGCTCCTCAAATGTCCGTGCTTCCCACAGTTCCAACAGCCTTTCTTGGTAGCAACCTTTACTGCTGTATCATCTCCCCTGTTTTGAAGTTGCCAGCATTGAGCTCTCTTGTGCCCAGGTTTGTTACAGTGCCAGCAAAGTCCCTCAAACTTCTCTGAAAGCTGACCTTTTCTGGCCTTGAATCCAGATGACTGTACCAACCTCGGTACCCCTGTGCTGGACTTAACGTAGGATTCAAATTCGAAAGCTCTGGCCATTGCATCCTGCATGGTAGAGGGGTGTGCTTGCTTCACTTATATCTTAAGTTGTGGACTGTCCAAGGCATCTACGAACTGATCTCTCAGCAACAACTTGAGGAGATCGGGTGGTGCAGTTGGGTAGGCCTTGTGTGTCATGCTCTCCAAGTCCTGTGTCAGCTCTTGCAGGCTCTCCCCTTTAGCACGGACTCTCGTCCTGAACCTGGCCCTGTAGACTTCTGACTGGTTTTGGGTTCCGTACATGAGTTCTAAAGCCGACACCAGTGTTTTATAGTTGTGTCTGTCGGCTGCTGTCAACTGTCCAAGTATTTCCAGTGGTTGTCCCTTCAAGCTCGTTGCCAGATATACAGCTTTCTGCTCCTCTGTCCATCCATTCATCTCTGCCAGTAACTCAAACTGTGCTCTATATGCGTCCCATGGTGCCTTCCCATCGAATTCCAGTGGCTTCCTTCGCACTGGATCACTCCTATTACTGACATTCATATCTGGGATGTGACTTCTAACGGGACTGAATATGTCTGCATTAGGGTTTT
>NW_013765618.1:0-840 GCF_000517525.1 Limulus polyphemus
ACCTAGGTGTACTATAGATACCGAATTTATAACCACCATTCTAATCTTTATCCTTACTTGGTACAAATACTCCATAAATACCTAGGTGTAACTATAGTTACCGAATTTACAACCACCATACTCATCTTTAGCGTTATTTGGTACAACAACTCCACCAACACCTAGGTGTAACTCTAGTTACCGAATTTATAACCACTCTACTATTCTTTAACGTTATTTGGTACAGCATCACCACGAACACCTATGTGTAACTCTAGTTACCGAATTTATAACCACTTTACTCATCTTTATCGTTATTTGGAACAACAACTGAACGAACACCTAGGTGTAACTGTAGTTACAAAATTTATAACCATCATACTCATCTTTAGCCTTACTTGGTACAACTACTCCATAAAAAACTAGGTGTAACTATAGATACGGAATTTATTACCACCATACTTATCTTTATCCTTACTAGGTACAACTACTTCATGAACACATAGGTGTAACTCTAGTTACAGAATTTATAACCACCATATTCATATTTAGCGTTATTTGGTACAACAACTCAACGATCACCTGGGTGTAACTCTAGTTACCGAATTTATAACCACCATATTCATCTTTAGCCTTACTTGGTACAACTACTCCATGAACACCTAGTGAAATTCTAGTTACAGAATTTATAACCACCATACTCATCTTTAGCCTTACTTGGTACAACTACTCCATAAACACCTAGGTGTAACTCTAGTTACCGAATTTATAACCATACTCATCTTTAGCCTTACTTGGTACAACTACTCCATAAACACCTAGGTGTAACTATAGTTACGAAATTTATTACCACCATACT
Organism: Limulus polyphemus; assembly: GCF_000517525.1. Taxonomy (NCBI): domain Eukaryota; kingdom Metazoa; phylum Arthropoda; class Merostomata; order Xiphosura; family Limulidae; genus Limulus; species Limulus polyphemus. Next base: position 839 of record NW_013765618.1, read on the forward strand.
TA
>NW_013765619.1:0-844 GCF_000517525.1 Limulus polyphemus
ATATTATATATTTATTTTAATATCAACGTTTGTTTGGATTAAATTTATATTTAGAAACATACATGGCTTATACTGTAAAATATGTATTGTGAAACTCCCGCCTATTCTCCAAAGTTGTAGAAGATTCTCGAGAGTAAAAAATCAACAATATGTGTGTATGCAAACGCTTGTGTTAGCGCCAGTATTGTTACGTAAAACTGAAATGTCTAGAAAACCTCCACACGCCTATAAATATAACCAACGCGACGCGACAAAACGAGGATATCGATTATTAGTTTGCCATAGTCAGTGTGCTAAAAACTTCGGAAGCTATAACGTTTATTAATCGGAAAACTTTAGATATTTGACCAGGAATATTTATAAATGTCGAACATTACAAACCATTTAACTTCAGTGGATTCACATCGGACATTAATACTTTTATAAAAACATTACCTAACGTCATCGGTGGAAACTCAATCTCTAATAAGCGTATGAACAGTAAATACTACAGGGCTAGCTAACTCCCTGTTAAGTGAATTTGCGTATATCAACTCGAAATTAATTCGCTCATAGTTAACCCTCGATAAGATATTAAGGAAGTTCCAGACCAGAAAGAAGACTTTATATTGCTTGTAAGTTTGTGAAACTTTTGTTTATCAATCATTGTTTTTGATAACTGTTTGTAATAATTATTATTTGTATATTGTATTGTTGTGTATATTAAAACGTATTTGTGTTAAAAAAGAAAACTGTGTATCAATCTTGTTGGCAAATATTGTAAACTGACTATATATCGGCTTTTACTTAACTACTAAATCCAAAGTACAATTTAACTACTAAATTCTAATTCATCAGTTAACTC
>NW_013765620.1:0-1472 GCF_000517525.1 Limulus polyphemus
CACATGTCAAGGATCATGTTCGGTGAGCTAAAGATACGTGGACCAGCATTGTTTGTATAACAAAACAATCCCCATGTCAATAACATGTTCCGTGAGCTAAAGACACGTGTACCAGCATTGTTTGTACAACAAAACAATTCACATGTCAAAGAACATGTTCCGTGAGCTAAGGATACGTGGACCAAAATTGTTTGTACAACAAAATAATACAAATGTCAAGGAACATTTTCGATGAGGTAAAGACAAGTGGACCAGCATTATTTGTACAACAAAATAATTCACATGTCAAGGAACCTGTTCCGTGTGCTAAAGATACGTGGACCAGCATTGTTTATACAACAAAACAATACACATGTCAAAGAAAATGCTATGTAAGCTAAAGATACGTAAACCAGCATTGTTTATACAACAAAATATTACACATGTCAAGGAACCTGTTCCGTGAGATAAATATAGGTGGATCAGCATTGTTTGTACATGTAAAATATTTCACATGTCAAGGAACATTTTCGGGGAGCTAAAGATACGTGGACCAGCATTGTTTGTACAACAAAACAATCCCCATGTCAATAACATGTTCCGTGAGCTAAAGACACGTGTACCAAAATTCTTTGTACAACAAAATAATACAAATGTCAAGGAACATTTTCGATGAGGTAAAGACACGTGGACCAGCATTATTTGTACAACAAAATAATTCACATGTCAAGGAACCTGTTCCGTGTGCTAAAGATACGTGGACCAGCATTGTTTGTATATACCAAATATTTCACATGTCAAGGAACATTTTCAGTGAGCTCAGGATACGTTGAAAAGCATTGTTTGTACAACAAAACAATTCATATGTCAAAGAACATGTTCCGTGAGCTAAAGATACGTGTGCCAGGATTATTTGTACAACAAAATAATACACGTGTCAAGAAACATTTTCGGTGTGGTAAAGAAAATGGACCAGCATTATTAGTACAACAAAATAATTCACATATGAAGAAACCTGTTCCGTTAGCTAAAGATACGTGGACCAGCATTGTTTGTATAACAAAACAATTCACATGTCAAGGAACATGTTCCGTGAGCTAAAGATATGTTGACCAGCATTCTTTGTACAACAAAACAATTCACATGTAAAGGAACATGTTCGGTGAGCTAAAGATACGTTGACCAGCATTATGTGTACATACCAAATACTTCACATGTCAAGGAACATGTTCGGTGAGCTAAAGATACGTGGATCAGCATTGTTTGTTCATGAAAAATATTTCACATGTCAAGGAACATTTTCAGTGAGCTAAAGATACGTGTACCAGCATTGTTTGTACAACAAAACAATTCAAGTGTCAAAGAACATGTTCCGTGAGGTAAAAATACGTGGACCAGCATTGTTTGTTAAACAAAACAATACACATGTCAAGGAACATTTTCGGATATCTAAAGACACGTGGACCAGCATTATTTGTACAACAAAATAATTC
>NW_013765621.1:0-842 GCF_000517525.1 Limulus polyphemus
CATACCAAACCTGAAGAAGAAATCACTAATAGCAGAAGCTACAGTTGTAGCTTTCTGATTTGGTATTGCATATGCCTCAGGCCGCTTGGTGAAATAATCCATCACCACACAAATGTACTGTTTCCAGCACGAGTTTGGGGCAAAGGACCGGCAATGTCAATGGCTACTCTTTCCATTGGTGCGCCAAACTTGATATAACTTCATGTACTGCATGTCTTGCACCATTCTTCCACATCTTGCCTCATACCTATCCAGTAAAATCTTTGACGTAGGTGACTCAATGTCTTCTTAATTCCGAGATGTCCTCCTGTTAAATTATCATGGGATTGACGCAGCACAACTTCCCGTAACTTTCTCGGTTTAACTGTTTTCCAGGTCGTCACTTTTCAATCTGCAGTTTCCCACCTCTGGAGAAGAATAGCATCTTCAATCTTCAACTGGTCCCATTGTGCCCAATAGTTCTTTGTCACAGGGCCTAGACTGGATACTTTCTCCCAAGCAGGGTGCAAGACACTTGCTTTTAAGAAATCAATTTTTGGCTTCAAATCTTGATTTTTCTCCTGCTCTGCTTTAATATATATATACCTGGTTCCACTCCACCATCATCAACTCCTTCAGTCACTTTGACTTCAGCTTGATGGCACCTGGTTAGTTCAACCTCTCTTTTGACAGTTACTGGAATTTGGCGTTTGTTGTTCCCAAACGTCATTTTATCAAACCTAATTACAAACTTCCTCGGTATTAAATAGTCCAATCCTAATATGCATTGGTCTTCAATGTCAGCCAAGTATACTTTATGTCTGTTCTTCATACTCATGAGCTCAATAGGTACCCATACTGGT
>NW_013765622.1:0-1587 GCF_000517525.1 Limulus polyphemus
CAAACAAATGATACGCAGTAATTATCGTGACTTATATCGGGCCGCATGGAAGTAGAAATCTAATAATAATTCACTATAAAACCATATTATTAAGCCGGTTGTAGTTACGTCATGGAAGTGAATCTGTTCGTCGCTGTTGTCGACATGTTAACAAAGAAACGAGTCGCAGTTTCTGGTCGACAAATTCTTCTCTGGCGCTAAACATACGATAAAGACGGGATCTGAAGACATTGCTTTTGTACCGCAAACACAGCTGTCGTTATAAGTCAAGCAAGTAATTGGTGTTGCTACCGGTAGAGGGACATAAAACTCCCATTACAATGAGCAATAACAAGCTAGGACATAACGGTTAAAACTAATTAGTTACTATAGGAATCCAACATAGTTGGCCGAAATTTAATAAAATTCTAAAAACGTAATAAAATCCTCTTTAACTTGCCACGAGGTTTTCTCAAAAGCTCCCGACAAAGAAAAATATAACACGTAATAACTTCTTGTTGGGTGTTCTGGTGGCAAAGAAACCGATATAACAATACTGATGAAAAAAACCCCACTCCCACTGTTCGCCTTGATTTTCTAATAATCCAAAATCTATACGTAGTTCTTTCGTGCTTTTTTTTTTTTTCAGTTGCACCATTGCTACACACACGCACACAAAAAAAGTAATAAAATATGAAAGATTCCAGCGGATAGCAACAAACAGCATGTAAGTTCTAGCAAGTAACAAACGCCCCCTGGTGGCTCAGCGGTATAAGTTCAAGGGCCTATAAAGTTAAAATTCGGGTTTCGATATGCGCAGCAGGTGGAGCACACAGATAGCCTGTTGTGTAGCCTTGTGCTTAATTGATAAACAAAGAAACCCCCTAACGGCACGTATTAAACAAAAATTGCACCATGGCTAAATAATTCATTTTTCTAATCATAAATATCTTGACTATAAAATAATATCCCATGTGCATGACGTATTAAAAGTGCATCAAAACTGTGTACATGATTTTTAGCTGCGGCATAGTGGCTCATCGAAAGCCTCTGATTTTTTTGATTTTTTTTTCAAGTACAAACTTTTAGCTCATAGCTCCGTCATCTCTTGACGGATTTGAGATTTAATTACAGTGTTGGACTCACATTAATGTATTTGACCACGCCCAAGGTCTCATAGATTAATTTACTCTAATCCTGCTTAAAAGAATTTCAAGTGCCGCGGCTATTGAGGATTCCCTATGGTATTATTATACATTTTGGAGTTGATGTTTCTAAAAATAAATCGTTGTTTGTTTGTTTGTTTGTTTATAGGGCAAAAACTCGTGCTCTGCATAACAGTGCAAACGTTCTAGCCCCACCAACAGTTGCACAGTGGTACGTCTGCGGACTTACAATGCTAGAAACCAGGTTTATACACCCGTAGCGGGCAGAGCCCAGATAGCACATTGTGTAGCTTTGTGCTTAAATACAAACAAACTAACTAACCCCCTAACGGCACTTTTGTTTTGGCAATTTACTGAAAATAATTAAACTCGACAGAAACAATCTTTACTTGAACTCATTTCTATCAGAGAAGTACCGAGATTAGCACGAGCGTGACCTAGT
>NW_013765623.1:0-1648 GCF_000517525.1 Limulus polyphemus
ACATATGTTTCGATTATTTTATTTGTTTCAGAATTTTTGCGTAAAGCTACTGAAAGAGCTACCTATCTGTGCATAGCCGTCTGTAATTTTGAACTAATGGACTACATAAAATGTAGCTGGCCAGGAGCACCCCCCCCGCCACTCTTATAGTTGACCCACAGTCCCAAAGAGGGAAGCCTCTTTTTGAATGAGGATTCAGGATTAGTGTATCATTGTTACAAAAACGTGCTTAATAATAGTGGCGGTCAGATAACGGTATTCCAAAAGCTGGAGGTGGGTGCTATTAACTAGATGCTTTCTAACTAGTCTGCCACTTCAAAATTAGGAGCGTCTAAGCGCACATAGTCCTTATGTAGTTCTGCGCGAAAGTGCTGAATCAAGCAAACATTATTTCATTATAATATGGAGTACAAGTAAAAGTACCCGTCCCCAGTGACGGGAAAGTTTAAAATAATCTATCAATTTAAATTATTTCATGGACTTTAAAAAGCTTAATTGTGTTGCACTCTTGGTTTTACTCAGAGCCAAAGCTCTGAGCTACTTATACCGCCCACCATGAAAAGTATTTGTTGAGCATTTCAATCATGCTAAGAGCCGCTCAACAATAACATACGATAAATCTACAATTTTAGCTGCGACCTAGCGGCTCATAAAATGGCTCATTGTTATTCGTTTTTCAAGTAAAAACTTTTAGCTCATAGCTCCGTCATCTCTTAACCGATTTGAGATCTGATTACAGTTTTGGACTCAGGAGGTCAAACCCTTTCGATTGATGTATTTGACCACGACCAGGATCTCATAGATAAATTTATTCTAATCCTGCCTAAAAGAATTTTAATTTGGGGGTAAGTTAGTAGAGGTTCCTGAAGAGTAATAAAATTGAATCGGGTATATGCTCGTCCCACGCTTGGTATTGCTGGCGCACAAAAATATAGTTAATAAAAAGGGGAAAAAAAGGTGTCATACATTAATTTACTCTAATCCTGTCTAAAAGAATTTCAAGTACCGCAGCTACTGAGGATTCCCTATTTTTGTTCTTTAAGTTACGTCACATTTTCAAATGTGAATGAAAGTATGATTAATTCCTAGCAGTTTAGTGTAGAATATCCTGCTTTCGAAATACATAAAAAATTTGGCACCAACATTATTAATGCCTGTTCTCTCGTCATTTCGAAAGTGAATGTTGAGCTTTGCCTGCGTGCACAGCTTTCAAGCGGGAAACAGACGAACGCTCTGACAGACACCAAGGTTTGCAGTATATATACATATATATATAAGATAGTAGGAGCTGTAAATGTTTTTATAAATCGATATACAAATAATGAGTAAAACTGTAACATTTTTCTTGCTGAAAAATAAAGTCATACGTCACATGATAAAGTATTGTATTACAAAGCACCGTTGAAATTTGTCATAAAATCTTGTACGAAATCGCATGAAGCATTAATATATTTTCAACACGGAAATTGCGTGCGATTAATGCTAATCGTGCAATACGCCAAAAGGTTTAATTCAGGCCTATTTAAATGTAAAGCGTTTAAACGGTCTGGAAGGATTTGTTGTTTGCTTTCCGGCTATTAACAAACTGCGTGGATATTTATTTGAACTAGTTAAGTGGCCCGGTACTGAGGATTTGTTGGCTGCTTTC
>NW_013765624.1:0-1455 GCF_000517525.1 Limulus polyphemus
GTAATGGAACAATCAGCTAATAACAAACTTTCAAAACATACGTGTTTGTGTTATTGCTTTAAAATTAAATTTTTCTGTTGGCAACATGCTACTTTTAACACTCCACCATTGTTGATTTCCTTGGTTTGCTGGAAACACTTAACACAAACTCAACATATTATATATGTTTGGAAAACTTTGTCCATCGCCTATCATTTAGAAATTACTGTGTGTTTGTGCAAGGTACATACTCTTATAAATTTGCATCAGAGCACTGGCAACATTAAATTGGACATTTAAGAAAGCCTGACCCTCATGTTGTTTTGTTGGTTGCATGAGAGGCTACTTGGGTACACTCCCATAAATTGAGAGTTAAAACCCCACAATTCAGGATCACTTCAGTAGGATTGACCAGTGCACATTCCAGAATGACTCTACTCCATGCCACATGGCTAAAATGGTTGGTAATATTCATGTACTCTATGCAGTAGACGTGAAATAAAGAGGAAATTTCACTCTACATGTATTGAGCAGACATCTTAGGTTGTGCTTCAGGTGAAGGACTGTCTTCAAAGGGAGAGGATCAAGACACTACAATGGCCAGATAACCACCCAAATGTTAACCTTTTCTAAAACTGTTGGAAGGTAATAGGTAACAAAGTACAAGAGAGAAACCGAGAAAAACTTTGGAACTGCTACAATGCACATCGCATCACAAACTCACTCCTGCCTACATTCAGTCCCTTGTGCTCTCTATGCCACAGTAATATCAAGTAGTTATAAAGGTTAGAGGGGGGCACAACCAACTATTAAAACAATAAACAAACTCTATCATTACTTTTTGTCAATTATATTAGTATTTGTTATTGTATGTGTGTTTGGATGACTGAAATATGAGTTAGCTTACATCACAGTAATTGCAGTAATTTGTTCCACAACTGTAAATTATTATAATATACACATATACTTCCTTTAATATTAGTATTTGTTATTGTATATGTGTGTTTGGATGACTGAAATATGAGTTAGCTTACATCACAGTAATTGCAGTAATTTGTTCCACAACTGTAAATTATTATAATATACACATATACTTCCTTTAATATTAGTATTTGTTATTGTATTGTGTGTTTGGATGACTGAAATATGAGTTAGCTTACATCACAGTAATTTTGTGATGTAAGCTAACTCATATTTCAGTCATCCAAACACACATATATAATAACAAATACTAATATTAAAGGAAGTATATGTGTATATTATAATAATTTACAGTTGTGGAACGTAATTTGTTCCACAACTGTAAATTATTATAATATACACATATACTTCCTTTAATATTAGTATTTGTTATTGTATATGTGTGTTTGGATGACTGAAATATGAGTTAGCTTACATCACAGTAATTGCAGTAATTTGTTCCACAACTGTAAATTATTATAATATACACATATACTTCCTTTAATATTAGTATTT
>NW_013765625.1:0-889 GCF_000517525.1 Limulus polyphemus
TGATGAGTGAGAAGACCCATTGAGTGAAGATGTCAGGCAAAAGTTATTACCATATGACAAAACACATAAGGAGCTGAGATTAGTCCAAACAGTAGGACCCTAAACTGGAACACTTGACTTCTAGCTATAAATAACTATTGATGATGTGGGTACTGTGGGGACAAACCCTCAATTGTAGAGACCACGAGAAAAATTGTATTCTAGTATCAAGAATGTAGGAAATGTAACCGAAGCAAAGCTCAGCCCTACCAACTGGAAAGAAATGAACATGTCAACGATGAAGCAATGCAAAAAAATTATGTCCTACACTGTTAAAAATTAGGATTATAAGGTGCATATTTAACAATGATGAAAAAAAAAATTATTCAGATAGAACAATAAATTATGCTACTAGTAGGAATGATATATAAAGTAGAAACTATCTAAACAGACCTAGTTAACAAAGTACTCATTAATAATAACAAATGTGTAAACTGTCTAAAATTAACTAGAAAACCAAGTAATAATCAATATCTAACTTACAATAAATCTAAATTAACTTAGACAACAAAGGACACATAGATAACTAGCTTACCATATTCCTAGCACTGATGATGTGAAATACTTAATTCTTCTGTGTGTAAAGAAGGACAAAGCCGCACAGAGGGCAACTGAACCGTACGTACCATGGGTATCGCAACCAGGTGCGAAGTGTACAAGTCAAAAACATACCACCGATCCAATGAGAGATCTGGAAGCAATAGGAAGAAAGGAGGAGAAGAACAAACCTCCACCAAAGTGAACAATATAGAGGCACGACAACAGGAGCAGGAAAACAAAAGCCAGCGAAATCACCCTCATTTTAAACATACAAGAAAAATTGAATGTGTCGACAATCAACCTACGTAAC
>NW_013765626.1:0-843 GCF_000517525.1 Limulus polyphemus
AGGACTTGTATTGGTGAAGTTCCCTCGGAAAGAATTTATACCGGAAATTAACAAACAAGCAGATACGTAACAAATTGGTGTCTGAGAGTGGGAAGGAAAAGAAAAAAAAAATGGAAACGAGAGGTGGCAAATCAAACTACAAGTTAGCAGATTTGATAGCAGCAATACAAGAACAGCAAAAGAAACAAGAAGAGAAACAAGAGCAGTGGCAAGAAAACCTGCAACAGTGGCAGCTAGAACAGCAAAATAAACAAGAGAGATTACAGCAGTTGTTGGAGGAAGAAGAAAAGAAACAAGAAGAGAGGCTACAGCAGTGGTTGGAGGAGAAAGAAAAGAAAGAAGAAGAACAAGAAAAGAAACAAGAAGAGAGATTACAGCAGTTGTTGGAGGAAAAAGAAAATAAACAAGAAAAGAGACTACAGCACTTTTTGGAGGGTAAAGAAAAGAAACAAGAAGAACGAGAAAATAAACAAAAAGAGAGACTACAGCAGTGGTTGAAGGAGAAAGCAAACAAACAAGAAGAGAGACTACAGCAGTGGTTGGAGAAGAAAGAAAATATACAAGAAGAAAGTCTCCAACAGTTGAGAGAAAGCCAACATACACAAATTGAAAAGATTAGTAAATTTCAAAGTGAATTAAATACATTAAAGGACGATTTACTGTTTTTTACATGGGGAGGATATATTAGCCATGGACCTAATCAGCCCCAGACAACAGGAAGCCCCTTCCAGACCCTGCATCTAAACCCTAATGCAGATATCTTCAGTCCTAATTTAGCTCAACCTAAAAGTGTAATAGGTAATAATATTCGTGAATCATTAGAAATAATGAAACACAAAAAGA
>NW_013765627.1:0-1052 GCF_000517525.1 Limulus polyphemus
TTCAAACATGACAGTAGTGAATCCGCATTGTTAGGACTAATACTGTTCAAACACGACACTAGTCCATCCACAGTGTTAGTACTAATATCGCTCAAACACGACACTAGTGAATCCACACTGTTAGGACTAATTCCGTTAATACACGACACTAGTGAATCCACACTGTTAGGACTAATACCATTCAAACATGACACTAGTCCATCCACATTGCTAGGACTAATACCGTTCAAACACGACACATTACTTTCTTTTGGGGATCTCGATCAGTTTCGAAACGTTTGAAATAATGTTTCTCACCAACACTAGAGGGAGTCACTTAATCTCAAGTTTTCTTTGTTTGTTTGTTTCACAATTTTCCATCAAAACTACACAACGAGGGAAAGCATTTAGTCAATATCACGCACCGTCAACTCTTAAGCTACTTTTGTCTAGCCACGTAATAGGATTTGACCGTTACAGTTATAGTACGTCCACGACGCCAAATCATCAAGCCTTGAATTCATAGTCCGAACACAATAACCATCAGGCCACTCCCGACCCATCTTAAATTTTAAGTTAAAAAGCCTTCAGCAATAACAAACTTGGAATATTATTGAATATAACTGACGATAAAATACCATAACTATTATAGAACTTCTGTATAAGTCAAGTTAAACATATTTCGACCACGCTATAGAAACAAAATCTTAGGTAAGACAGAGCTGAGAATGACCTAGTGGCTATTAAGCCTAGCTGCGAATCGAAAAGGTCCAAGGTTTGAACCAATGATATGCCAACGTTTTAGCTGTAGGTGCGTTATAAAAGTCAATTCTGACTCATTTCTACTTCCTGTATTTACTCCTGACGGTTTTGAATCCTATTCCACATTGAAAGCCTGTTAGCCTCTTCCCTATATATAAATGTTGGAATTATCCTGTTAGTCCTTTCCTGGTCTGGCATGGCCAGGTGGTTAGGGCACTCGACTCGCAATCTGAGGGTCGCGGATTCGAATCCCTGTTCCACCAAACATGCTCGCCCTTTTAGCCGTGTGGGCGTTATAATGTGACGGTCAA
>NW_013765628.1:0-1138 GCF_000517525.1 Limulus polyphemus
ATATACTGCGTACTGTCAATAAGAAGACACAAGATTTAACGATACTGTGTACTATCAATAAGAAGACAAGATTTACCAATACTGTGTACTGTCAATAAGCAGACATAAGATTTATCAATACCGTTTAATCTCAATAAGAAGACACAAGATTTAACAATACTATGTACTATCAAAAAGAAGACAAGATTTAACGATACTGTGTACTGTCAATAAAAAGACACAAGATTTAACGATACTGTGTACTGTCAATGAGAAGACACAAAATTTAAGAATACTATGTAATGTCAAAAAAAAGACACATGATTTAACAATACTGAGTCCTTTCAATAAGAAGATACAGGATTTATCAATACTGTGTACTGTCAAAAAGAAGACACAAGATTTAACGATACCGTGTACTATCAATAAGAAGACAAGATTTACAAATACTGTGTACTGTCAATAAGCAGACACAAGATTTATCAATACCGTTTAATCTCAATAAAAAGACAATAGATTTAACAATACTATATACTATCAAAAAGAACCAAGATTTAACGATACTGTGTACTGTCAATAAAAAGACACAAGATTTAACGATACTGTGTACTATCATAACAAGTAATAAGATTTAATGATACTGTGTACTATCAATAACAAGCCACAAGATTTAAAAATACTGTGTCCTGTCAATAAGAAGATACAGGATTTATCAATAATGTGTACTGTCAATAAGAAGACAAAAGATTTAACAATACTGTGTCCTGTCAATAAGAAGATACAGGATTTATCAATACTGTGTACTGTCAATAAGAAGAAACATAATTTAACAATACTGTGTCCTGTCAATAAGATGAAAAAGAATTTATCAATACTGTGTACTGTCAATAAGAAGACATAGTACACAGTATCGTTAAATCTTTTCTTATTGACAGTACACAGTATTGATAAATCCTTTGACGTCTTATTGACAGGACTCAGTATTGTTAAATCTTGTGTCTTTTTACTGACGTCCTGTCAATAAGAAGATACAGGATTTATCAATACTGTGTACTGTCAAAAAGAAGACACAAGATTTAACAATACTGTGTCCTGTCAATAAGAAGATACAGGATTTATCAATACTGTGTCCTGTCAATAAGAAGATACAGGATTTATC
>NW_013765629.1:0-1028 GCF_000517525.1 Limulus polyphemus
ACCATTAAATTGGTAGTGTTTTAACATCACTACCAATAACAACTATTTCCGCTATGGCAACACTTGTCTAACAAGAAAATCCTGACCTTACTTAAATTAAATATGATGCTCTGGATTATTAACTGCATGCTCTAATATACACCACTTAGTATTACTTATTACCCTGTCATTAGCTATAATTTATTCAAATTTGACTGTTCATGCTGATGTAGTCAGTGTTCCCCCATATTATACTTTTTTTTAGCGTAACTGAAATCGGAAGGTTTCTGGTTGGCGTCCCATTACAATACAAACGTGTTTTGTTACGTAGAGTTTGAATATTTTACTTACACGTTAACCGAAGAAGAAAAAACGAACCTTTTCAGGACTACATGGATTAAACTGGAACATAGACACTATTTTAATAATCATGTGAATAAACCATAAAGAACACTATACAAAATTCAAAGTGTAACAGACTCGATCAAAAATACCATATTCAAGTACTTTGTTATTAAACTTAAAATAACTAAAGTTAACGATTATGGTCTTCTCCCTTAACATTGGGGTGGAACATACAGATATCGTCCATTCAAGTAGCGAAAAAACGTTGCAGTTGTTAATCCCTTTCTATACTAATGTACAAAGTTGCTGCTACTTCCCTGTTGGTGGAGTAATATTATCTACTACTGAGAGCAACGAGAACAAAACAACTTGCACAGCGTAACATTGGGCTGGAACATACAGATATCATCCATTCAACTAGTGAAAAAACGTTGCAGTTGTTAATCCCTTTCTATACTAATGTACAAAGTTGCTGCTTCTTCCCTGTTGGTGGAGTAGATACTATCTACTAGTGAGAACAAACAACTTGCACAGCATAACATTGGGCTGAAACATACTGTTATGTCTGTGTTCGTTTGTTAATTTTCCGTATAAATTATTTCCAAGAAACTTCTGCGATACAAGTCCTTTCTTAAATAAAACTAGTTTATTCTTCCTCAATTCAACTTTGCAATACACTTAATTTCCACAGTCTCTTTAACTTT
>NW_013765630.1:0-3080 GCF_000517525.1 Limulus polyphemus
GCTAGGGCATTCGTGAAGAAACAAGATAGTTCTAGAAACTAGAGGGCGTAAGAATAGTCACGTGATCTCGATGACGCAACAATATGTATCACATATTCTTTTCCAATAGAGGAGGGGATTTATTGGAGATATTACACCATGCTTCAGTCGAAGACTAAAAGACCCAACCTCCATTAATGACTAGTGAAGATCTTGTTATGTAGAGACCCATCATTTTACAGATTCTGTGGAAACATGAGGCTTACCTGTTTCCAATAAACAGTTTTTTGTTCATTCTTTCATAGAGACTATTTTAATTATTGGTAGGTCCCAAATTGAAGAAATCTGCTGGGATATTATAAAGAAGTATGAATGACCTTAACATGGCCAGCAGGTCAAAGGTCATACCCAACACTAACTGGCTGAGAAGTACAACATAAACCCTTGGTACAAATAAAATTAATACCGTAATATTCAGATGATAAACGTGGATGAGATTGTCTTCTTGATGAAAAGCCAGACATTAGAAGCTTGTTCTGTACTGATCGTCTCCCCAGTTGTTGTCCTGAAGTAACGATTTCTAATGGACATGTTGTGCAGATAACAATCTAAGTAATGGTTTCTAATGGACATGTTGTGCTGATAACAATCTAAGTAATGGTTTCTAATGGACATGTTGTGCAGATAACAATCTAAGTAACGGTATCTAATGGACATGTTGAGTAGATAACAATAATAAGTAACGGTTTCTAATGGACATGTTGTGCAGATAGCAATCATAAGTAACGGTTTCTAATGGACATGTTGTGCAGGTAACAATCTAAGTAATGGTTTCTAATGGACATGTTGTGCAGAAAACAATCTAAGTAACGGTTTCTAATGGACATGTTGTGCAGATAACAATCATTACGTGACATAATTGTTTCTAGTATTTGATCAACTCTAACGGTCTGTACTAATAACAAGACCTTTCACCCACTAGAAGCAGAGAGTCGTATTCACTCAGGAAACAATATTTAAAAATGTAGCAATCCCAAAACTAGAGATCTGTAAATGACGAAATGAGAACACAGAATTGACGTACTTACTGGTTTTCCTAGGTAAATATCACACACAAAATGCGCCGTAACTCACATCAGTTTTCAATATATGTCACTCATAATGCACACATAAAAAATATGATATCAGTTTTAGAATCACTTAGAAGTTTAATTGTGCAGGTCACGACTGTCACATGTCCTTTTAATCTTGCGATGTTTTGTTGAGAATTCTTACTTTTATTTAAGTTTTAATTTGATGTATCGTTGTAGATAAACTAGATCGTCAAAAGCTTAAGAAAGCCATGTTTCGAATCGAAAAAAATTCCTGTGTTCAGTTCAAACAACGAGACTCGGAATCAGACTACATTATGATCAAGCGAGCTAATGGGTAAGTACCTAGATTTTAAAATATACCTTTGGTTACATTACAGACAAGGCCTCGAAAAAAGTTAGAAATTCTGAAAAACCGAAAACTTGGTAAACTTTTGTTATCAGGAAAACTTGGTAAACATTTGTTATCAGGAAAACTTGGTGAACATTTGTTATCAGGAAAACTTGGTGAGCATTTGTTATCAGGAAAACTTGGTGAACATTTGTTATCAGGAAAACTTGGTGGGCATTTGTTATCAGGAAAACTTGGTGAGCATTTGTTATCAGGAAAACTTGGTGAGCATTTGTTATCAGGAAAACTTGGTGAGCATTTGTTATCAGGAAATCACAAGTGTCATACTATGACCGGTACATCAAAGATGTCACAAGTGTCATACAATGATCGGTACATCAAAGAACACCGCCAATGGATCACTTCATCACCTGCTCAGCTGTCATGTGAGGTCGAGTTCATTGACATTACGGAGTGTTATTGCTTGACCTGCATTGTGACCTTAGTTCCATGTATCTGCTCTTACGGGAATTAAAATGAAACGAACATGAAACAGCTAGTGTGGTATGTGAGCATTTGTATGGTGAAAACGGAATGGTTGTTAATGTTAATTATGTAGTGAACACGGAATGGTTGTGAATGTTAATTATGTAGTGAACACGGAATGGTTGTGAAGGTTAATTATGTAGTGAACACGGAATGGTTGTGAATGTTAATTATGTAGGGAACACGAAATGGTTGTCAATGTTCACCAAGTTTTCCTGATAACAAATTCTCACCAAGTTTTCCTGATAACAAATTCTCACCAAGTTTTCCTGATAACAAATGTTCACCAAGTTTTCCTGATAACAAATGTTCACCAAGTTTTCCTGATAACAAATGCTCACCAAGTTTTCCTGATAACAAATGTTTACCAAGCCAGTACATCATAGTATATCACAAGTGTCATACTGTGACCGGTACATCAAAAGTGTCATACTATGAGTGGTACACCAAAGGTGTCACAAGTGTCATACTATGACCGGTACATCATAATATATCACAAGTTTCATACTATGACCAGTACATCAAAAGTGTCACAAGTGTCATACTATGACTGGTACATCAAAAGTGTCACAAGTGTCATACAATGACCAGTACATCATAGTATATCACAAGTGTCATACTATGACCGGTACATCAAAAGTGAAAACTTAACACCACAATTTAATAATACCTTTCTTGATAAAGTACACCCACGATACACTATGTACAACCATTTCATAGGACTGTTCGTATACAGTGACTGATGGTCAGTCGATGGCACTTTCAAACACACTTCTCTGGACGTTTCACATTATCCAACACTCCTGAACAGTGATGGCAGAAACTAAGACATCAAGACAGTTGTCATTCCTATTTATAGTAAGACTGCTCCTTGGTCGGGAATCTTTTTTTTTTGCATTTTTGCATTTGAGTGTTGCATCAAAATTGTCACAAGTGTCATATTATGACTAGTACATCAAAGGTGTCACAAGTGTCATACTATGAAACACCACAATTGTTCAAATCTGCCTTTCCCACTCTCAACAGAACTTAACACCACAATTGTTCAAATCTGCCTTTCCCACTCTCAACAGAACTTAACACCACAATTGTTCAAATCTGCCTTTCCCACAAGTTCTGTTGAGAGTGGGAAA
>NW_013765631.1:0-841 GCF_000517525.1 Limulus polyphemus
ATCGTATAATAGGAAGCGAGCAATACATGATATAGCTGGTTATTTAGTATGTGTAGACATTTAGTGAAGGAAATGTTTAGCATGAACAAGAAACCTGCATCAGGTTTAGAAATGATGAACTGTTGTTACGAAGAGCTTTGGCTGTAACATTAAACATATTTTCCACCTTACAGGAAAATTGAAAGACAGAATTTTCTAGTTCTTGCAATAAAATATACAATATAATATCATTTAGATTTATAGGGAAAAAGAAAGATAGAATGTAGTAGTTTCTACTATACAATATACAATATAATAGCATTAGATAGGATCAGAGGCTTTCTTAAGCTTGGTAGAATAATAGGTATTATTAGATATTAGAAAATGGAATGTGTGAATTTAAAAATGACTTGATACAACCTAACAAAAGCCTAACAAGATCCCTAAATGACAACCTATTTAACATATAAAGAAAAGTATTCAACTGATAAACAATGAATACCAAATAGTAAAGTGGTACCTACATAACAAAACTAAAACTTTAATAAGTATATATTAAATTATTGTAAACAGTGGATATTTCTTAACTTTGGGTAATCAGTAAAGTAGAATTGATCATGAAACGAGTTTAAAAGGTAAAATTTTTAAGGTTTGAATTGTTATTGTCCTGAATTACTTCTTACCACTGCTATAAATATAGGGGCACTCAGCAGAGCACGCCATGAAGCATTGATCATATTTAACTGTCAAAAAATACGAAAATGTGTCGGTATGTCTTTCGTTATCGACGGACACGAACCATGTTTGGCAGAACAATGAGGAATAATATTCTACGCTCCCCAGTGACACAGCGGTATGTCTG
>NW_013765632.1:0-842 GCF_000517525.1 Limulus polyphemus
CAGCTTTTTAAAATTTTTTTACAGCCCAGATTTTAATGTACATCCATTATAACACAAAGAATTACTTTATCTAAAAAATAATCATTTTTGTTACTACCGATGCAAACACACAATAAGCTTGTAATTAAGTTATGATCCTTAATTAACATCAAGTTATGAAACTCAAATTGTGATTCTAACATTAAATATTGGTGGAAACATGCAAAATCCATTTATCCTAACATTTTGTCTCGCCTATCATCTTTCATAAATTATTCTCAACTATCAGGAGAAAAAATTAAATAATTTAATTATATATATATACATATAAATATTCAAAGCACCATCGGGTTCAAAATATGGTAACATTTTATTTATCTTTGATTTTTGTATGCTGGTAACAACCTACCAAAATCAAATACAGGGATCCCTCGATTAATGTGTTTTCGTTTAGTGCGCTTAAATTTGTTTATAACCAATACTTGATTAGTGCGTGCATAATACTTGATTAGTGCGGTAACACACATTTCATTTTAACCATAGTAATTGAAAAGTAAGTTTTAAGCACCGAAATTAAATTAAAAAAATAATTAAAAATAGAAAATGGGTAAGTATTTTACTTGTCAAGTTATTACTAGAGTGTCCACCCCGGAGTATTTAAGCGATTTTTTCACCCCTTGCCACGGGGTTAAGTACTTGAAATACCCCGGGGCAAATCTTTACTATTTTACTGAACAAACATCTTTTTCATAACAATAATTCATAAAAACCATTGTCCTCATCAAAATTATCGTCATCATGATGATCGTCGTTGTTTATAGGAAACGCACCATAGATTTGAAATATAAGTCAGTGAAAAAGTG
>NW_013765633.1:0-1204 GCF_000517525.1 Limulus polyphemus
CTTTGCTGGAGAGAGTAACTTATATTTTTTCTCTCAAAAGTTTCGGTTTTTAATATTTAAAACTATCAATAGATAATTGTGACGTACGTGTTACGAGTATTTGATGATGAATGGATTTTCACACAGCAGACGAAATTGTTCTTGTATAAATTATATTTGTGTGAACATTAAGATTTCTTCGTTTCGTAATCCTGTTTCACACCTAGTGTCCTTCGATGGTCATCAGAAAAGCACGGGAGGAATCACAAGAAGACGTGGCGCTATAAAACATCAGAAAGTTCACGAGGTTAAAGGTCACAAGTTCATCGCAAAGTTCTTCAGACAACCCACTTTCTGTGCTTTCTGTAAGGACTTCCTCTGGTATGTTTGTTTACCATAACACATCGAATACTATCTGAACGATTTTGTTGTCTTTTGGAGCGTTTAACCCCCCCCCCCTCTCTCTCTGTATACATATATATATATAATTAATTGTAATATTACATAGCAAATGAAAAAAATAAAGAAAATAGAAACAACGCAGCTATAAAACAGACATGTATCACCTGGGTACACACCATAAGGTGGGTAGTTATGCAATGTGGCCTGGTTTTTGAGGTACTGGCGGAAGTAAGACCCAAATTGCCTTGGGGGTACACCGTCTATCCATTTTAACCTCAGTTTAGCTGGCCTCACATTTATCGTAATTATAAAGTATGTTTGTTAAGTGTATTTACTGTGATTAGAAAATACGTGATAATGGCTTTTTTTTGAAGTGTATTTTCTATGATTAGAAAGTATACAGGTATGTATTTTGTTAAATGTGTATCATGATTAGAAGGTATGCGAGTATGTCCTTTGTTAACTGTTTATCATGGTTAAAAAGTAGGTGAGTATGCAGTATTTTAAATGTATTTACTGTAACTTATAAAAACGCATTAGTATTCTGAAGCCGATAGACAAACATACGTCAAAGTTCTTTACCCTCGTCCCCCAGTGGCTAAGCGGTAAGTCTGCGACTTTTAAGATAAACCAAAAACTTTAAAAACAGTTTGTTTTCAAATAATAATAATAATAATAACCTTTTTCACGCAGCTTTTACCTGAAACAGTTTCCGTTATCCTAGTCTTTGATTTCTGACAACGACAGTTACCGTTATCCTAGTCTTTGATTTCTGACTACAACAGTTACCGGTATTATAGCCTTTGATTTGTGATAACAACAG
>NW_013765634.1:0-1300 GCF_000517525.1 Limulus polyphemus
GTATCGTAAAGTTATATTCAGAAAGAATAAACCAGTTTTATTAAGTAAGGACTTGTGTCGCTAAAGTTTCGTTGGAACGAAGTTACGGAAAGTTAATTAACAAACGGAGACGTAACAGTATTTTGATTTTCGTCCAAAGTGAGAAATCACACCGTACTTTAAAGATTATTCGTTACACGTTTGTGTGTGTGTTAGCATCCATCATCCAGAGTTGGCTGGCCGTACCGTGATTTTTTGTATAGGAAACTGACCAACGGTGTACATTGTCTATTTTGTTTTACGATTTTTAACCGCAAGGGGGAAATAAAAAAAAATCGTGAAATAAGTCACATTTACACTTACAAAAACAAACTAACAACAAAACAACTTTTGGCTCTGAATTTAAAGATTCAAATACTGAATCAATTAAATGAGTCAGTTATTACCTTCCACAGAGCAGTATATGCAATTTTCATTTAATGACGTCATAACAAAAGAAGAAGGGAAGGGGATCGTTGTTCTTTACACAGTTTACACCTTTTTAATTGGTACGCTGAGCTAGTTATGACGTACGTTGAGTTGGAAATTGTAAGCGTTTTGAAACGCTAGTGAAAGTTTACTGTTTAACTGTTGTTAATGTATGTTGCTGATATATTTGATTTCTAAGAATTTGTTAAAATGACATCTGGATCTTTCTACGATGAAAAAAACTTTGAAATGGAGACACAATGCTTTACAAATACATTTCAATCTATACAGCTAAGGGATTGCACACGTATGAAAACGTTTTAAGAAGAAGAGCGTCTGCTGTTGCTACACGACAAAGATATAAAAATTGTATAAAGCTACTATGTGTTTCTTAAAAGAATTATAACTCTACATAATAAACAGTGGTGTATATAACACGACATAATAAACAGTGGTGTATAACATGATATAATAAACAATGGTGTATATACCATGATATAATAAACAGTGGTGTACATAACATGATATAATAAACAGTGGTGTATATAACATGACATAATAAACAGTAGTGTATATAACTCTACACAATAAACAGTGGTGTATATAACACGACATAATAAACAGTGGTGTATAACATGATATAATAAACAGTGGTGTATAACATGATATAATAAACAATGGTGTATATAACACGACATAATAAACAGTGGTGTATAACATGATATAATAAACAATGGTGTATATAACATGACATAATAAACAGTGGTGTATATAACATGACACAATAAACAGTAGTGTATATAACATGACATAATAAACAGTGGTGTATATAACATGACACAATAAACAGTAG
>NW_013765635.1:0-845 GCF_000517525.1 Limulus polyphemus
TGCGACTTCAAGACAAGGATGTGTTTAATTTCATCTGAACTACTTCTAAGGAAGATACTGTTCTGGGTTGATAGTGAAAGATACTGAAACCGTAAACAGCTAGAATAATAATCCGTTTTTTTTATTTGTACTAAAACATTAATAGAACCCAAATGACCAATATAACAATAGAATATTTAGCCAATGAGTAACTAAAACAATTGAACACTGTAATACTGGGCGACTAGAATATAAATAAAATGTTGAATCATTAAAATATCGCCCCCCCCCCAGTGGCAGAGCGGTATGTCTGCGGATTTACAACGCTAGAAATCTGGTTTCGATACCCGTGGTGGGCAGAGCACAGATAGCCCATTGTGTAGCTTTGTGCTTAACTTCAAACAAACAAACACTAAAATATTAATGAAATACTGACAACAATATGAATAAAAAATTAACAACCAGAACAAAAATATATTAGTGGAATACTGTACTACAAATAGAATACTGCAAAACTACAATAATATTTTAATTCTAAACTATTAGATTTGGCATGGCAATAAACGCCTAGAATACTGTACTGCTAGAGAAAT
The DNA here is from genome assembly GCF_000517525.1 of Limulus polyphemus. Taxonomy (NCBI): domain Eukaryota; kingdom Metazoa; phylum Arthropoda; class Merostomata; order Xiphosura; family Limulidae; genus Limulus; species Limulus polyphemus. The sequence goes on from NW_013765635.1 coordinate 573, forward strand.
GAGACTTTAATGAACCACGATAGTAGAAGCAATTGAATTTTTCAGTGCTTTCCGAAAAAAACACTTAAGTTATTTTAACTTAAACTCCAATTACGCTTGAAGTTTGCTCACTGCTGAGATAAAAGAATATTATTAAACTGAGTTTTATTGTTTTCAGATTCTGGAACGAAACTACTGTGTTTCTAAAATAAAAAAGTAATTATAATAGATAATATAAAAGTTGGCATAAAGATATATATAGACCGACGAATTAATGTATAAGTAATAAAACAG
>NW_013765636.1:0-843 GCF_000517525.1 Limulus polyphemus
GTCCCTCAGCACCAACCACTACTGGTTTCCCAAAGCTGACTTATTGGTGGTATTCTTCTTATACTGGCTCCTCATATGTTCTTGCTCTCCACAGTTCCAACAACTTTTCTGGGTAGCAGCCTTTCCTGCCATGGCATCTTCCCTGTGTTGAAGTTTCCAGCATTGAGCTCTCTTGTGGCCAGGTTTGTTACAATGCCAGCAAAGTCCCTCAAACCTCTCTGAAAGCTGACCTTTTCTGGCCTTGAATCCTGATGACTGTACCAACCTTGGTACTTCTGTACTGGACTTAATGTAGGATTCAAATTCGAGAGCTCTGGCCATTGCATCCTGCATGGTAAAGGAGTGTGCTTGCTTCACTTGTATTTTCAGTTGTGGACTGTTCAAGGCATCTACGAACTGATCCCTCAGCAACAGCTTGAGGAGATCAGGTGGTGCAGTTCGGTAGGCCTTGTGTGCCATACTTTCCAAGTCCTGTGCCAGCTCTTGCAGGCTCTTCCCTTTAGCACGGACTGTCGTCCTGAACCTAGCCCTGTAGCCTTCAGACTGACTTTGAGTCCCATACCTGAGTTCTAGAGCCGCTACCAGGGCTCTATAGTTGTGCCTGTCGTCTGCTGACAACTGTCCAAGTATTTCCAGTGTTTGTCCCTTCAAGATCGTTGCCAGATATACTGCTTTCTGCTCCTCTGTCCATCCATTCATCTCTGCCAGGAGCTCAAACTGTGCTCTATATGCTTCCCATGGTGCCTTCCCATCGAATTCCTGTGGCTTCCTTCGCACTGGATCACTCCTATTACTGACATTCATATCTGGGATGTGACTTCTAACAGGACTGAAAATGTTTGC
>NW_013765637.1:0-843 GCF_000517525.1 Limulus polyphemus
GCTAAGATATTGCTCATGTAATAAACACAGTGGCACCCTGCCCCACCTCTTTCCATTTTTGGAAATGCTCCCTTATATACACTTACTTCTATATATGACATGAATAACTAATTGAAAGCTTAAAATGTTCCCTAGTAGCTTTCTCAGCCATTTTAACGTGTTGGACGCCATCTGTTTCTTTTGAACCAAGATTTCAAGAAGGTAGGTTGTGTCTTTAGTCTGCTCAAAATTTCATATTTTTTTAGACTGAAATACAGCTTAGTTACTAAGCTTGATAAATTATAGTGGAATTCTATGGTATTGATGTAGTAATTTATGACTTTTTGGTTATTCAACTGTATATATAAAATCTAAAAAATATTATTCCGTTCCATATCCTCCAAAATTTTAAAACGCTTAGCAACCTACATCAAGCAGCAACCGAGTACAAAGGTCATAACTAGAAGAGATAACTGTTTTCTTTATTTCTTTATTTACTGTTCTATGTTTTAAGAAAAATAAGTTTAAGAACATATTTCTATCAATAGTCTACATACATACACAATGTATAATAATTGAAATGTGACTGTATTTTACAAAGTGCTAGTCTACTAGAACACAGCCAAGACATGTCACTTTGTAAAGACTAATGGTCAGTTTTATTTTCTGATGCACAAAAGTATTTTTAATTTTAAAATGAAAATTACTTTGCATTTTGGATAGGCAACATGTGAAAAGAAAATGCAGGAGAAAAACATTGCTTTACAAACCTAAGTAGTTAATAATAAAAAAAAAAATTGATATTTTGCGTATGAAAGTATTGTAATGTATAATCATAATCTGCCAAATTTCATTAACATACAC
>NW_013765638.1:0-832 GCF_000517525.1 Limulus polyphemus
GTTTTACACTGCTAAATTAGGGACGGCTAGCGCAGATAGCCCTCGTGTAGCTTTGCGCGAAATTCAAAAACAAACAAACCCACGCTATATAAACTATCCAAATAGTAACGCCTGTATTAAACTTAAACTGAAACATTCGTGTATATCTAACAGCTATACGTGGTTTTATGCACAAGCAAGCTTCGTGGTGTCACGGAAATAGAAGTATAAAGTGGTTGTGGGTTTGAGATTTAAGCATTTTTGTAGGTTTTTATTTTCGTAAAAGGAAGGAGCTGAGAGCTATACAAGTTGCAAACCCATTTAAAAATTACCGGCTATACAAGTAAGAGTGTAGCTAGCGAGACTACACAGTATACGATATATAAGTTAGGCCTTCGACACTTCTCACTGAACATAATGAATCACCTACGTGAAACTGATTGCAGCAATATACGAATGTTTCTTACCAGTGCTTTGAATTACAAATTTGTGTTTTAATCCATGAATACATATACATGATATTATAATTTGTCTATATATAAATAAGTACAACGTAATTTTTTACTATAAATTTTGTGTATAATTTAAACTACAATGTTATGTTAAAGCTATATACTGGTCGCCTCTTTAAAATTGCTATAACTTTTGTTTCCAGACACTACTAATGACACAACCCAGTCACCATCTTAGTCTTTCTCTGGTGCCGGCGATGAATGAGAAGCCTGTGAGGTTGACACTATTGAGCTATATTCTTATGGTGATGACATTGATGATTAGTAAACCGGTTTACTTGAGCCTCAAACTGCTTCAAGGATTGACAAATCCGTTCTTCCTGGACCATCGTCATCGAACT
>NW_013765639.1:0-844 GCF_000517525.1 Limulus polyphemus
CACTTTGTCTAAAGAATAATCTGAATTATTTATAAAGAATCCACAAGACGAAAGAATGCAGAAATAGAAAAGGAATTTTTTAAACAACGCAGCTGAATTCTACGTTAATTAAGAAGTCAAGAGGTTAATACGCCACCTGGTGGTAGTATTCAGAAATAGTGTTCTTCCTTGAGCCAAAACAAACCAATAAATTCTTCAAGTAGGTTCGTATATCAAAAATACATTTAATGTTTCGTAGCGGTGAAAAAAATCCATCACGACGTTTATCCAATTTCACACATTTCATTGTATTCGCGTCTTTTGTATGTACTATTCGTTTCTCGCTGAAATAAAAAAAAAGGTTTACCGTAAAACATAAAAAAATAGGTTAAATCACAATACCGAGACGAATTTTCAAAACTGATGCTCAGTTGTTTCCTGTTAAGCAAAAAACTACACAACAGGCTGTCTGTGTTTTTCCCACCCTTGGTATCGAAACACGAATTTTAGCGTTATAAGCCTTCAGAACTTACCGCTTAGCCACTGGGGTAATTAACTGTCAGCAACAATCCATACAAATATATTAGTACTGTCTGTTGTATGTCCATGTAACTACTTCGCGGGGTGTGGATGGATCTTCACCAAAATTGGTATGGAGGTTCATTAGGTCCATGCGGGGGTACACATACAAATTTTCAGTTTTGCGGTTTTTATGGGCGTTTTCTACCACTACTTCGCCCCCTGTAGATGGATCTTAATCAAATTTGACATAAACGTTTGTTGGGTCCATGCTGAGATACATGCAAAGTTGCGGTTTCACATTTTGTGTTTTGTAGTTTTTATGGGCGTTTTCTACCACTACTTC
>NW_013765640.1:0-842 GCF_000517525.1 Limulus polyphemus
GTTCCATTAAGTGCTGGTACTATTTATAGCTATATATTTATATTAAGTGGATTATCTAGTCGGTTGATTCAAATCAGCTATCTCTGTTAAATCAGTTATCAAGTTGGTTGATACCGGTTATAACGAGTTCTATCTATAGAGTGTATAAACTTATTTAAAGACTTACAATTAATTGCCATGGCTTCTTTTTACGGTCTTTTAGAAAACCGATATTACTAAAATAATGCTTATAAGTAAGTGGTCAGTTTGTATCGTTGTACCTTTGATCCAACCGCTCCCTTTAGTTTACATCTGAATCCAATTAGACTCTAAAAATTGTCATGGACATCCTAAAACAAAAGGAAAGTGAAACAGAAACAAATACTCTGAATTAAGTACTGTTGTTATTGGCTGAATGTGAATGCGATAAACCTAAGGGGAAGACTGTAGAGGTATTTCAGACATAACATGGCTTCTTCGTTTTTCCAGTATACTGAAAAGACGTTACTTGTAAGGCTTCTCACAAAAACCTAAGTTCTACACATTATAATGTATTCCAACACTTACACTGAACTAATGTTAAACTGACGAGAGTGAGAGAATGTTTAGGGTATTGTGATACTCCTTGGTCCGAAATGAGAAATACGACCACCACCAAAATTTTCTAATGTCCGATCCCTGGGTATTCAAACACATAAAAAGCAAGTCAATAAAGAGATCGCTATACATGTAATAGTTTTATGGATTTCATAAGTTCAAAGTTTTTCAAAAATTATGCATATCTGATTGGACTGTAGGATAAGCACGTAATCATCAACCAACCAATAAGCCTATTTTATACATATTCATATACGTGTGTGTGT
>NW_013765641.1:0-840 GCF_000517525.1 Limulus polyphemus
CTTTAACCAACGAATAGTGGGATTGACCGTCACATTATAACGCCCCCACGGCTGAAAGGGCGAGCATGTTTGGTGATATGCGGATTCGAACCCGCGACCCTCAGATTGTGAGTCGAGCGCCTTATCCACCTGGCCATGCCGGGCTCTCCGGCGAGAAGTGCGGCATAGATATATAAATAATTGTAGATTGAAGAGATAGAGACGGACAATTGAGTCAAGCGCGGTAGTAAAGTGCGTGAATCGTTCGTTGTGAGTTATAGCGTATGTTTAAGTTAAAGTGACTGTGGAAATTAAGTGTATTGCAAAGTAGAATTGAGAAATAATAAACTAGTTTTAATTAAGAAAGGACTTGTATCGCTAAAGTTTCTTCCGAAATAAATTATACTGGAAATTAACCAACGACCAGAGACGTAACAAATTGGTGTCAGAAGTGGGATAGAAATAAAATAAAAAAGAAGAAGATGGAAAAGAGAGGTGGAAAATCAAACTACAGCTTTGCAGATTTGATGGCAGCAATACAAGAACAGCAAAATAAACAAGAAGAGAGATTACAGCAGTTGTTGGAGGAAAAAGAAAAGAAACAAGAAGAGAGACACCAGCAGTTGTTGGAGGAAAAAGAAAAGAAACGAGAAGAACGAGAAAGGAAACAAGAAGAGAGATTACAGCAGTGGCAAGAAAACCTATAACAGTGGCAGCTCGAACAGCAAAATAAACAAGAGAGATTACAGCAATTGTTGGAGGAAAAAGAAAAGAAACAAGAAGAGAGATTACAACAGCTGTTGGAGGAGAAAGAAAATAAACAAGAAGAGAGACTACAGCAATGGTTGGAGGAGAAATAAA
>NW_013765642.1:0-840 GCF_000517525.1 Limulus polyphemus
TTCCTTCTCTTGCTTACATAATCAAGGTTAGAAATAAACAATTTTAATTTAGTTCAAATTAATTTTTACGTGTACTTATTGCTCTGTGTAAGCAGGAACATATACATATTTTTTTCATTTATGTGTTCTGCATTTTTCTTGCAAATTTTGAGCTTATACAAATATGAATTTTATAAATACGACAGAGGTACAAGCTATTCGGGTAATTACAATAAAAAATATTCTATTATTATACATGTTACAAAAATCATTCATACACATCATATATTTTGACACAAATTACATTCATAATAAGAAGTTATTTTTGATACTTTAAAGTGTTTAATACTTAATTCAACATATCTGTCATTAATTTGGTATTTAGGAATAGACACTATATGATATTGATGGGTTTCATATTTCCTCAGCGCTATTATCTTTTCATCCACATAGCTATAAAGTACAGTCACTGGTTTTCTTCATATCCACACAATTCCGTTATCAGGAACCCACCTTTTCCATACCGTTGCAAATGTTCGTCGCCTTGTGATTGAGATAACTGAATACTGAGAAGCATCTTTGAGGATTATTGATCGAGAATGTCACAGAAAGCTCAGAATTCATCGGGTTGCATGACAAACATCTCAGGTATAACCCTTATTTCGTGTAAAATTTAATCAGCGAATCAAGCATAACTCGATTCTGTTTGAAATTTTAGTTCGTTGTGAGCGTAGAACCATCAGAATTAGTTTTTTCAAACCGGATATCAAATTCTATTATTCTAATTTAATTCGATGAGTTAATTTATCACCACTAGAGGTCGGAAATCGTTTAAGGGAGCTGTTAGCCATAGGTAATAAT
>NW_013765643.1:0-1269 GCF_000517525.1 Limulus polyphemus
GAAAAATGTGACTGTATGTACAATTCAGTTAATCCATTGTTACAGCATGTTTTTCATAGTTAGAACGTGGAGTTTATTTGCTGCATTCAAAAACAAGTATCAGTTACAGTCTAAAATGATAATAAAAAAGGAACCCTCATTTGAGTAATTTTTAGGCCAGGACTGGTTTAATAGTAACCGTGAAGAGCTGCTGATCGAAAGGTTCGGGTCTGCGATACGCTGAACACGCTCCGAGCTGCCGATCGAAAGGTTCGGGTCTGCGATACGCTGAACACGCTCCGAGCTGCCGAACGAAAGGTTCGGGTCTGCGATACGCTGAACACGCTCCGAGCTACCGAACGAAAGGTTCGGGTCTGCGATACGCTGAACACGCTCCGAGCTACTGATCGAAAGGTTCGGGTCTGCGATACGCTGAACACGCTCCGTATTTTCAACTGTCAGTTCCTATATTCGGTTAAGAGTAGCCATATAGGCGTCTGGTGCTACTGACTGGATGTCCTCACTCTGGCCAGCAGTTCTAAATTTGAAATGGCTATTGGCTACACCTATAAGTCTCTGACCTGACCTTTTAGATAATCTATCGCAAAAGGTAGCGTGAAGGTGGAAATAGGAAATACTAAAATATCTTTGGTTTATTTCCTTTTAACATAAACTTTACAAAGACATTTTTAATGCAGTTTTTTTAAATTATTTACCTAAAATTTTTCCTCTATAAGCGTTTCATTTTGTTTTCCCAATATAAACTTTGTATTCCTTTCAATACAGATCATTGGCATCTGTTTCATATGTATCTATTTTGTCGAGTGTAAATGAACTGGTAATATTTGTTACACGATGTTTATATGATAGGTCGTATGTTAAACATCAGCGAGTTTTGGTGATCTTATTTCCAGAGTTTCACTTATTTTTTGGTTCCTATATCCCCGATAGGATAGTATCCGATTTTTTTCCAGCCAATACGTGGGTGTAATAAACTGAAATAAGGAAGGAAGATAGGTGAATAGAAGTAGAGTGGTAGGATAATTATAAACACAGGTATCTGGTGAAAGAAATTTCATACAACCTCTGTTTGCAAGCCTCACATGTGGAATACAACTAGAACTAAAAAAACACACAAAAACAATAAGTTAGATCAGTTATGATTGCTCATGTTCCAAAATGTTGTCTGCCTAGGGCTACCATTGACTCACTGTCTGCAGCCAGTTGTGAAAATAATCGAACAGAAAAGTAAAGAAAAAAAAACTAACAAATATGAGTAAAAGCGAGTTG
>NW_013765644.1:0-843 GCF_000517525.1 Limulus polyphemus
AAATTAACTAATGTATAACACTAAAATTGAATCATAGTCTACAATTTCATACCAAACTTATTGACATAAATTTATGAAATAGTAGTTCAATAAAATTTTGAATGTAAGTCAACAAACGCGATGACATGACCTTTGACCCGTGACGATAGGGTCAATAAATATATTCAGTGGTACTAAACTTAACCATTGGGGAAAAAATACAAACTGAGAACTAGGTACATGGCGTGTACCCCTTTTTTCCATCACTGATTAGCAGTGATAGACTAGAGAGAAGGCAGCTAGCCAACTCTTGAGCTACTCTTTTACTAACGAATAGTGGGATTAACCGTCACATTATAAAGCTCCCACGGCTGAGAAGGCGAACATGTTCGGTGACGGGGATTGTGACCCGCAGATCACGGGTCGAATTTCCAGGCCATGCCACGCCTTTCATTTGTTTTATAACGGAAGCAACAAAACTTAGCAAAATAGTTATTCCGTTCAAAACACTTGTAAAATATGTGACGGATTTACTATCATATATCTGTTTTAATATCGAAGTTTATCTCAAATCTCTTAGAACAATTATGAAAAAGTTATAATTTTGTTTCTTTATTTGTTTTGTTTTGGTCTGTTTCTTTTGAATTTTGCGCAAAGCTACACCAGGGCCCTAAATTAGCAGCAGGAAAGGAAATGGGTTTTAGGAACTAGGTACACGCTTAGAAGGAGCAATGGGGTGATAGGTATAAAAAAGCAAATAGAAAAGATAGGAGGTTCTTATTTTACATTCTAGCTTGTCAATATCGGTAATTTGAGTTTGTAATTCGTAAGAAACTATAGACTTTATATTTGGACATCATAAAC
>NW_013765645.1:0-920 GCF_000517525.1 Limulus polyphemus
AGAAATGAAGTCTGTATTTACTGCCACAAAAATCCAACTTCTTTAGAAATGAAGTCTGTATTTACTGCCACAAAAATCCAACTTGTTTAGAAATGTAGTCTGTATTTACTGCCACAAATGCCAAACCATCGAGAAAAAAATCTTAGATCACTTCTTCGGTCCATTAGTTAAAAAAGCACTTCAGTCATTACTGCTTGGGATTAAAAGGTCAATATTCTGCTATTGTAGGATCATCCTTAAGTGGGAAATTATCAAGTTAACTGAAAATCACTTGTGCTTCCACCCGATAAAAAGTCAACATTGATTTTCTGAGCCATCCAGCTTTGCTTATCTTCTCCCCCATTTAAGTTGTCAAGCAAAAGCTGAGAAGGAAAGTGCGGGTAATTATGGCGAACATCTCAACTTCTGCGAATCGTCAAAAAACAGGAAACTCTTTTCAGACACATACAGAAAAATAAAAACAAGAAATCGTTTTCACCAAGTCCTCTGGTACAGTTTAGTTTTCCGTTTACTTGAAACAACATTTCTACTAAATTAAAATGTCCAACGGGTTTGGAATTCATATAATTTCTTTAAACCCTTCGTACATTTTTACACTTGATGCTCTGGATTTCATTCATTTTGATCCAAGAGGGAATTTTTGGACTGGAAACGATTGAAGCGTCAGAAACAAAAAAGAACTACGAAATGCTGTATTCGCGCACCCTATACAACCTTATAATGGCCGTGCACCTGATTAACGTCATTAACTAAACTTCCTCGAGTGTGCCTAACTCTCCCCTGTTACTTTGTGCAACGCTCCCCAGTGGTACAGCGGTATGTCTGCGGACTTACAACGCTAGAAACCGGATTTCGATACCAGTGGTAGGCAGAGCACAGATAGCCCATTGTGCAGCTTTGTACTTAATTCCAAACAAACA
>NW_013765646.1:0-1048 GCF_000517525.1 Limulus polyphemus
CACAATCTGAAGTTAAGTTGCCTTGAATAAGGGTCTGAGTGAATTACAGAAACGTCTTAAACACAATCTGAAGTTAAGTTGCCTTGAGTAAGGGTCTGAGTGAATTACAGAAACATCTTAAACATGATCTGAAGCTAAGTTGTCTTGAGTAAGGGTCTGAGTGAATTACAGAAACGTGTTAAACACGATCTGAAGCTAAGTTGTCTTGAGTAAGGGTCTGAGTGAATTACAGAAACATGTTAAACACGATCTGAAGCTAAGTTGTCTTGAGTAAGGGTCTGAGTGAATTACAGAAACGTGTTAAACACGATCTGAAGCTAAGTTGTCTTGAGTAAGGGTCTGAGTGAATTACAGAAACATCTTAAACACAATCTGAAGTTGTCTTGAGTAAGGGTCTGAGTGAATTACAGAAACATCTCAAACACAATCCGAAGTTAAGTTGCCTTGAGTAAGGGTCTGAGTGAATTACAGAAACATCTTAAACACAATCTGAAGCTAAGTTACCTTGAGTAAGGGTCTGAGTGAATTATAGAAACATGTTAAACACAATCTGAAGCTAAGTTGTCTCTTTCACATTTAAAAAATTCCAGCTGAAATGTTTTAATGTTGAAGATATAGATGACCCCCTAAATTCTCCCTTACAAATATTTTGATAGTTTGTCCTACTTACTCTAAACTGACAGTGATATAAGACTATTGTACTGAACCATATTGCGCTTCAAAATGTCGGCACAAGGTCCAAGGACTCTTTCAAATCTGGCTCTGTCCAGCTTCACACACTTGAGTGGCCCTGTTGATTTGACTGTAGCGGCTCTTGGTCGATCTAGTAATAACGCTATCTCACCTGTAATCAATATAACACTTTGTATCCTATCTGATAAACTCTGATCTTTCAATAAATCATCTGTAATCAATATATAACACTTTGTATCCTATCTGATAAACTCTGATCTTCGATAAATCATCGACAATCAACTGTAATCAATATATATAACACATTGTATCCTATCTGATAAACTCTGATCTTCGATAAATCATCAACAATCAA
>NW_013765647.1:0-1159 GCF_000517525.1 Limulus polyphemus
AAAAAAAATCGTTTTTAGCAACCTTGGCATCATTAAGAAGAAAAAAATCGTTTTTAGCAACCTTGGCATCATTAAGAAAAATATCGTTTTTAGCAACGCTGGTAAAATTAAGAAACCGTTTTGGCAACCTTGGCATCATTAAGAAGAAGAAAAATCGTTTTTAGCAACCTTGGTATCATTAAGAAGAAAAAAATCGTTTTTAGCAACCTTGGCATCATTAAGAAAAATATCGTTTTTAGCAACCTTGGCATCATTAAGAAAAATATCGTTTTTAGCAACGCTGGTAAAATTAAGAAACGATTTTGGCAACCTTGGCATCATTAAGAAGACTTGATAAATATTTTACTTTTTTTCCACTAGAGCTGTAATGAATCAACGGAAAGAGAGGAATGATTTTGAAATTACAATTTCTTTCACTTAGCCTTTTGATAACAGTTTAAACGAATGAAAACAACACGTAAGCTTTATGCCAATGTATTTTTAAAATTTGTTTGTTTTCGAAATAAGTATATTCTATTACAATGAACATGGTTAGACGTTAGCGATGTTTGATGTGTATTTGTTTGTTATGGATTTCGCGCAAAGCTACACGAGGGCTATCTGCGCTAGCCGTCCCTAATTTAGCAGTGTAAGACTAGAGGGAAGGCAGCTATTCATCACCACCCACCGCCAACTCTTGGGCTACTCTTTTACCAACGAATAGTATGATTGACCGTCACATCATACGCCCCCACAGCTGAAAGGGCCAGCACGTTTAGTGTGACGGGGATTCGAACCCGTGACCCACAGATTGCGATTCGAGCACCTTAACCACCTGGCCAGCGATGTTTGATTATTTCAAACAGGGTCATTGAACTTCTGTTCTGTTAGAACAACATCATTACTAGTTGTGATTTTGTTTTCGCTGTAACAACTGTTACATTTCTCTGGACTGACTGTTCTGTTCATATTTTTAAGAACGAACTTGATCAGGAATTTGAATACGAGCCAGTAAATCGTTCTTGACTGAAAACCTACTGTTACGTCTCCGTGTGTTAATTAATTTTCCGTAACTTCGTTCCGACGAAACTTAAGCGACACAAGTTCTTTACTTAATAAAACTGGTTTATTATTTCTGAATATAACTTTACGATACACTTATTCTCAACAGTCGCGTTAT
>NW_013765648.1:0-843 GCF_000517525.1 Limulus polyphemus
GACACGTCGAAAGACGCAATACTTCTGTGTTTTCTGTAACTATGGAACGAACAGAAAAATCAATATGAAACGCCACTGTTCATCAATGCGTGAGCACAGTTCGAAGATTCTAGAATGTTGTGGAGAACACTTTAAAAATGCTGCTTTTCATTCCCACACGAAAACCTTACACAAAAAGGTTATATTTGCAACACGAAGCTTTTGCCGAAGAGCTCTACTGAGACGTCATATGAGTGTCCACAACAGGTTAAAAAATTTTTGTGTAATGAAGAAAAACTTTAATATAAGTTTAACATAACAGCAAATGTACAACGTTTCGACAAGGTTTTGTCATCATCAGGTACTCTTCATTACCCATTCAATCCGTCTCCACCCATTATTAATCTCAAAGTGGGTTCCTCGTCATCGAATATTTGGAACATGTTTTAAAAGCTGTAAGATAAGAATGTGTATGATCACTTCAGACAAACTGTATGTGGCCTAGTGACATACGTGTATAACTGTAAACAAAACATTTTAGAGATTTAATGAACTAATTCAAAATTTTTTTCCTAGAACAGGAGAACTGTGGTGATAAAGCACACTTTTTATTGAATGTCGCTTTCATATTGAATAAACCGAGAATATCTTGAAAGGCCATCTTGAGTTACAGGGAACTGACAGACAGATGAATGTGAACAACTTCGATAACGAATTATTTGATAATCTAACGTATAAGCTACAAAATTCCACTCCGTTATTCGGTCCTATGGAACTCACAAGCCCTTATATTAGCACTTACTGCCGTCTGGCTGGATTCTCTCTATGGTCAGAAACTCAAAATTATGAACTGCTACACCTGAA
>NW_013765649.1:0-841 GCF_000517525.1 Limulus polyphemus
TATACCGCTGTGCCAATGGGGGGGGGGCAAGCAAAGGCACATTGGGGGCTATTTGCTGTGTCCACCGAGGGGAATCGAACCCCCTGATTTTACCATCGTAAATCCGAAGACTTACCACTTTCCCATCGTGGGACCTATAAAGCGTGGAACATATTAAAAAGAAACACTTCAAGCATAACCCAAATATACTTTCAGCTTAAACTTGATTGAAATGTATTCACTTAAGAAATTTTTCGTTGTAAGATTGTTTGTCTGTTTGAAGTTAAGCACAAAGCTACACAGTGGGCTATAAAAAAAGCACATATTTTCAGTACCTGTATTTCCTGTGAATTTATTTTCAGCTTTGAATTAAGTCAAAAATTAGAAGTTTCTAATTACTGGAGATATAGATACGAGTTTGGAACGTTTCGAACACTGACATATCAAGAATTCTGTTGGGTATTTATATATCTTCAATACACGGAATAAACGGCCACGTTTGAGACTCTTAAGGTTCAAGTATGACCTTTCTTAATTTAGAATTACTGACACTAGAGGGAGAGCAGTCATTAGCTCCCCACGCCTATGCGATTACTTTTAACCGAATAGGGAGACTGACTGTCACACTTATGACGCTACTTGAGTCTTGAAAGCACTTTAGGATTCGCTAACCGCGCTAGATTTCTCTCCCAGACATGCTACTGATTAGGTGGACTACTTTTAACCGAATAGAGGGACTGACTGTCACACTTATGACGCTACTTGAGTCTTGAAAGCACTTTAGGATTCGCTAACCGCGCTAGATTTCTCTCCCAGACATGCTACTGACTAGGTGGACTACTTTTAACCGAATAGAGGGACT
>NW_013765650.1:0-844 GCF_000517525.1 Limulus polyphemus
ATCTTTGAAGAAATAATCTTTTGTAGTCGTATTTATTGTAATAAATAAAACTTCTGCTGAAAATATTCCTTTGTCTATTGTAAGGAAAGTTTAAAAAGAGAATATTTCTATGCATTGAATTTATTGTTACGTCTCTGTATGTTTGCTTGTTAATTCTTACAAGCTACAAGTCCTTTCTTTATAAAACTCGTTTATTCTTCCTCAATACAACTTTGTAATGTACTTAATTTTCACAGTTACACACACTATAGTTCACAACAATTCACTCACTTTCTATCGCGCTTAGACTTAATTGTCCGTCCCCGCAAACTATAATTCCGATGTCTGTGTCTGCTATCCTCAGTTCCCGCCGACCGTAACCGCTGTCCTGCTTCGTCTCCGCTACGTCTCTGTCTCCACTATTGCTTCGACTCCGTCTCCCTCTCTCACTGTCTAGCGCACTTATATACGATAATACTGCCTGTTCTAGAAACTTCTAAGACTCTCAACACGTGCTACCAGCGTCAGTTGACGCAACGCTGTTGCAACACACTAGCGAATCTTCTAGAATATCCGTCACATGACCCTGCTGTCCTAACGCATTAGCGAATCTTCTAGAATACTCGTCACGTGACTCCCCCCAATGTCGTAACACTGCCCCTTCCTTAGTATTGTTCGTCCCGAACAATAGCCACTTACATTAAACTAATAAACAATTAACGATAGCTTAATTATATGTACAGAATTTACAAACACAAAATTAAAATTCAACAAAGTTTTTTAATTTTTCGGGACGTATCTTCTTCCGCACTGGCCTCTGTCTCGTTGGCTTCTGCTTCATGTGGGGTTCATCTTCTTCATCAGG
>NW_013765651.1:0-843 GCF_000517525.1 Limulus polyphemus
TTTCTTTTTCGTTAATCTTGTTTCTTTTGCTGTTCTTGTACTGCTGCAATCAAATCTGCTAAGCTGTAGTTTGATTTGCCACTTCTCGTTTCCATCTTTTTTTTTTCAGTCCCACTCTCTGACACCAGTTTGTTACGTCTCTGGTCGTTTGGTAATTTCCCGTAAAAATTCTTCCCGAGGAACTTCAACGATACAAGCCCTTTCTTTAATAAAACTAGTTTATTCTTTCTCAATACAACTTTGCAATACACAGAATTTCCACAGTTATTTTAACTTAAACACGCGCTATAATTCACAACGATTCACGCACTTTACTTACGGTCACTACCGCTCACTTGATTAATTTATCTGTCTCTATATCTGTCTGTCTGTAATTATATCTCCGCTTTACTTGCCGGGCTTATATACTAAAATAGAGGGCGCCTAGAAAAGACTAGAGTTGCCAGGAACAGTCATGATCCTTCTAGAAACTCCAGGGAGCATGCTTCCAGCGTCACGTGACGCCCGCTGTCGTAACAGTACAAAAAGGCGGATTGGACCAAAGAGAGACAGTTTTTAGTGTTTGAAGTTTAGTTTGTGCCGAGGGGAGGAAACGACCCCAACGTTTGTGCAAGTTGACATTGATTTTTATTTATTAATAGTTATTTCATTTTATTAAACCTAATTTTATGTAATTTAGTCTTGATAGAACGAGCCGCATTGTAGTTGTTACCTTATAAAATATTGTACATATCTAGAGTATGAGTTATTTGAATAGTTTAATTATAAAAGTTGGTAATTATTTATTTTGTAACTGTTGTAACAGTTATTATGGACATATATCTGGAAACGGCCCGGCATGAC
>NW_013765652.1:0-843 GCF_000517525.1 Limulus polyphemus
GGACAGTTGTCAGCAGCCGACAGACACAACTATAGAGCACTGGTAGCGGCTCTAGAACTCAGGTACGGAACCCAAAATCAGTCAGAAGTCTACAGGGCTAAATTTAGGACGAGAGTCCGTGCTAAAGGGGAGAGCCTGCAAGAGCTGGCACAGGATTTGGAAAGTATGACACACAAAGCCTACCCAACTGCACCACCCGATCTCCCCAAGTTGTTGCTGAGGGATCAGTTTGTAGATGCCCCGGACAGTCCACAACCTAAGATAGAAGTAAAGCAAGCACACCCCTCTACTGTGCATGATGCAATGGCCGGAGCTCTTGAATTCGAATCCTATGTTAAGTCCAGCACAGAGGTACCAAGGTTGGTACAGTCATCAGGATTCAAGGCAAGAAAAGGGCAGCTTTCAGAGAAGTTTGAGGGACTTTGCTGGCACTGTAATAAACCTGGGCACAAGAGAGCTCAATGCTGGCAACTTCAACACAGGGGAGACAATACAGCGGTAAAGGCTGCGACCCAGAAAGGCTGTTGGAACTGTAGGGAGCAAGGACATCTGAGGAGCCAGTGTAAGAAAAATACCCCCAATAAGTCCGCTTCGGGAAACCAGTAGTGGTTGGTGCTAATGGACGCCCACCAACCTCCATTGTGAAAGTCCCAACAGCTAAGTGTAAAATGGCAAGCACACATAGTATCTACGTGACAGGGAAGCTGGATGGCCAAAGGTGCAACTTTGTCATAGATTCTGCATCTCACCAGACCCTTGTGAGCATAAAGGTGCTGGATAACGAAAGAGTACCAGAAGCTGTACAGAAGCTCTGTGGTGTGACAGGATATTCTGCAAGGTTGT
>NW_013765653.1:0-842 GCF_000517525.1 Limulus polyphemus
CACCCTAACCACCTGGCCATGCCGGGCCCGAACAACATATGGTAATTTCATCACTAGGAAGTTAGGCATACTATCTGTTACTGAGAGCGTGTTGTTAAGCGCAAAGCTACACAATGGGCTATCTGTGCTGTGTCCATTAAAGACACACTACGGAAAAAACTGAAATTCTAAATTTTAAAACGAACTATGTTAAGAGACAATATGAAAAGCCTGTAATGATAAAAAAAAAATTAGATCGATTACAGGTATGAACAGGGAAGGAGAAACATTCACACCTGTATGGAATGGTTTCTTATAAACAGAAATGCTATCATGAACAGGGAAGGAGAAACATTCACACCTGTATGGAATGGTTTCTTATAAACAGAAATGCTATCATAATGTTACAAGTTTTGTGTGTGTATATTTTTGATTATTTTCATCACTAACTGGAACTGTTTGCTTATTTGTAATTAAGCACAAAGCTACACAATGGGCTCTGCCCACCACGGGTATCGAAACCCGGATTCTAGCGTTGCAAGTCCGCAGACATGCCGCTGTGCCACTAGGGGGCAACTGGAATTGATTACTAGACATAATTTCTAAAATAAATATTACACAACTTGTATCTCCAGAACACTATTATTATAACTTGATATTTCAATTAAAGGTTACTTCAGGCTCAGTAGAATATAACTCCTAAACAGCATCCAAGGCGGAATGTTGAGCTATAATTAAAAAAAAAACAGTATTCTGGGGATAGAGGTCAGGTTATATTAATTTTGCCCCCCCCAGTGGGACGGCGGTATGCCTACGGACTTACAACGCTAGAATCCGGGTTTCGATACTCGTGGTGGCCAGAG
>NW_013765654.1:0-2496 GCF_000517525.1 Limulus polyphemus
TGATAGATCATGTTATATCCAACAGTGTAATAAAATAATCAAAGCAAACTGAGTCTAGTCAATTACAGATGATAGATCATGTTACTTTCAGTGGTGAAGTACAAGTATCACTGCAGACTGAGTTTAGTCAATTTGAAATGAGAGATGATATCACTTTCAACAGTGTAATAAAAATATCACACCACACTGTTCCTTATGCTTTGGATCCTTTCATTCCATCCATGAAAAGACTGTTCCATGCTAAATATAATATCAAAGGTTGCTACCAATATTGAAGTTCTAATTCTTAAAAGGAAACCAACAAGTCTTAAATAACCTCACCCTTTAAACAAGAATGGACATACTTGATCTGCATCTCCCCGCTACTTTCTACACTGCTCAGCTTGTTAACACTTGACAACATGAATTTCTTAGCCACGTGGTCGACCACCACAAGGGTTCCGCGAAAGAAAGAAAACTTCCAAAGACAACATTCAACTTAGCAAAGGTCTCCTTCTTTCTCTTTTTTTCCACGTTTCCTCTCAGCTCTTCCCACGGCTTATGAATTCATCATTAGGAAAATTAACTGTTAAAGTTTCACTCACGTAAGCATTTAATTCTTAAAAGTCTCGACAACTAAATTCTAATTATGTAGCCGTGTGAAGAAAAACAGAAGTTTCTGACCGCCCCTGGTTATATTTCATTCCCCGAAGGGGAATTAGATATAATTTTAACCTAAATTCCTACCATGCCAGATTGGATTGGAGTTTAGTCAGTTCCAGACAATAGATCATGTCATTTTCAACATTGTAATGAAAATATCACAGCAAACTGGGTCTAGTGAATTCCAGATGATAGCTGATATCACTTTCAACAGTGTAATAAAAATATCACAACAAATTCAGTCTAGTCAATTACGGATGATAGACGATATCTCTTTTAACAGAGTAATAAAAATATTGCTGCAGACTGAGTGAATTCCAGATGACAGATAATATTACTTTTAACAGTGTAATAAAAATATCACAGCAAACTGAGTCTAATCAATTCCAGATGATAAATCATGTCACATTCAGCACTGTAATAAAAATATCACTGCAGACTGATTCTAATCAATTCCAGATGATACATGATATCACTTTCAAGAGTTTGATAAAAATATCACTGCAGACTGATTCTAATCAATTCCAGATGATACATGATATCACTTTCAAGAGTTTGATAAAAATATCACTGCAGACTGAGTTTAGTCAGTTTGGGATGATATATGATATCACTTTCAACAGTGTAATAAAAAATGTCACAGCAAACTGAGTCTAGTCAAATCCAGATGACATCTCTTTTAATAGCGTAATTAAAATATTAATGCGGATTGAGGCAATTCTGGATGATAGATGATACCACTTTCAATAGTGTAATAAAAATATCACATCAAATTGATTTTAGTCAATTCCAGATGATAGATAATATTACTTTCGTGGTGTAATAAAAATATCATTGCGGACTAAATCTAGTGAATTCCAGATGACAGATCATGTCACTTTCAACAGTGTAATAAAAATATCACAACAAATCGAGTCTAGTCAATTCCAGATGATAGATAGTATCACTTTCAACAGTGTAATAAATATATCTCTTGTAAAGAGTAGTGCGCTGGTGGGCTTAATTTTTGGAGTTTCAATTAAAACTACTGTTTCACCAAATTTATTTATTGGGAGGATTGTCGTGACGAGTGGAACCACAAGTCGCTAACTAGAGGTAGTTTACAGTTAGACTAATGAAATACAGTCTCAGGCCAATGTTGAACACTTATTAAACATTTAACAACTTCACAAAACATACCTTCATTAATTGAAAACAAACTTTAAACGTTATTCAAATTTGGCTAAATACTTATATAATGGCATTAAAACACTTTTCACATAGATGCATTTAATAATTTTTATAGTTCTAACACTAACTGATTACAGGAGAGAGATTATACTTAAAGTAGAGTTGGGTTGTTGGGAGTTTTAGCCGCCATTCGACATCTTCATTGTTCAGAATTTCTGGAGGAACTCTTTCTGAATCCCAGGGAACTGATTTTTCAGTCTCTGACATGGGTTTTTAATAACTTTTCTTGGTATTATCTCGACCCACTAAATAGGCCCCAGCATCATCCACAAGTAGTCCTGTGATCCTATTGTATGCCTTAGTGGAATTTCCTGGCTAATCCATAACCAGAACTCTCAAGTAATTGGTTAAAGATAACTGATGTTAGCTGGCCATCTATTCACTTGTACTGCTACACCCATGTTCTGTAACTGATATCGTCTCAAAGTGCCGATATTACTTACAAAACCAAACTTTTTCGTAGCATTCCTAGTTCTAAGTGGTTGAGGTCAACAATCTGTCGAATACTAGCACACTCATCTGATTTCTAGGCAATGTTTCACATAATTAGGCTTCTGACCTTGTTTACTAGTTCTGAAGCTCATTTCACAACACAGGCATCTTCTTGTCAACTCTTTTTTTTAT
>NW_013765655.1:0-842 GCF_000517525.1 Limulus polyphemus
ATTGTTGTGTGTATATTAAAACATATTTGTGTTAAAAAACTGTGTATCAATCTTGTTGGCAAATATCACAAACTCAATGTATATGCGTTGTTACTTAACTACTAAATCCAGAGTACAATTTAACAACTAAATCTAAATTACAAGTTAACTCAATTTCAGACCATTTGAAATTATAATACGTAACAATGATTAAAGTACAAAAGAGTAATTTCAAAATGAAAGGTAAATATCTTACTTTAATAAATAATTACTTAGACCAAATCATACTCAAGAATTTTATTAAGAATATGAGCTTTTATAAATTAAAATTGTTCCCGTTGAGGATTAATAACCAAGTTAAAAGGTTTCTTTTGAGCCTGCTGACCATCTCTCAAAGCTGCCTGAATGAGTGTCATATCGAAGGCGTCTCGTGGTAGGTGCATCTGGTCATAGTGAAATATGTAGTCTGACTGCTTTTTAAAAACGCTGTTGCATTCAAAACATTTATAAGGAAACCAGCACAATCGGATGTTTTCCTTTGTTGGAGAAAACCTGTCTGTTCCTTGAGTTTCAACTGTGTTAATATCTTCTGCCATTGTAATTGATGGTTCTTCAGAAGTAGAGTCTGCTAATTTGGGTGTATATACAATGGATTGACAATTGGATACTTTGATAAATTTCCCACGATTGCTTTCCTCTTCTCTAGAAGACAAACCCAGAGACGATGATAAAGACGCTCCTGATTGTTTGGACAACAAATTCCTTTTTCGATGTTTCTTCTCTAGTATTCCATGGATACGAAACTCATGCCTCTCCAAGATGCTTTTATGACTGGTAGCGTAAATACGAAGTTCACACGAAAT
>NW_013765656.1:0-854 GCF_000517525.1 Limulus polyphemus
CCAGTTTTATTTAAGAAAGGACTTGTGTCGCTAAAGTTTCGTCGGAACGAAGTTACGGAAAATTAACTAATGACTGGAGGCGTAACAATATATAACATACCGCTGTGCCACTAGGGGACTAGATTTTTATGAAGATTTGAACTTAATGAATCCAGCTATCTACATTGTCACTTCAAAACTTGCCTACTAGAAACTCTGCTGGCAGTTAATAAACCACACAATGCTTACTGATTGATTTGTATCCATTTTTGAATTTACCAACTTAATATCATTATCTAGCTTTAGCAAATATACAGATATACGTATGCATATCTGATGTTTTATTTCTATTGTAACAAACGAATATCAAACTATTTCATAGTTCTTTGGCACAGTTTATTGCTTTGTCAGGTTTGATTTGTCCTTGCTTTTGTTGTAAACCAAATGTCTAATATCACATATGTGTGTATGATTTTTTTACTCCTTTTATTGTAACATAGGTTGTAAAAAATCCTCTCTTCATTATTTAGATTTTCTAACGTTCACTCTACCGTCTGTTGAACGACTTTTGTGTGAATAAGCTGAGAAGTAGGCTTAACATAAGTTAAACGTGTAAGAATTGTTTAATATTAGTGTTGAATGTTTTATGGCTACAAAAGAAAGCCATTCTTCATCTTTTTGCTTAACCAGAGAGACAGTAATACAGCTCTAATGTAAACACAAAGATCGTATTCAAATAAAAAGACGGAAATAGGGCCACCGAGAGCCAGGGGCGGATTGGGATGGCTAAGCGGCCCGGGACTGGGATCACAGAGTGGCCCTGGACAGGTTTTCTGTTAAACTTTTTATTCCGATGATTTACCGCTCTCAAAACT
>NW_013765657.1:0-841 GCF_000517525.1 Limulus polyphemus
ATGCAATCTACACAGATATTTACACTATAGCGTGCAGTCTACACAGATATTTACACTATAGCATGCAATCTACACAGATGTTTACACTATAGCGTGCAGTCTACACAGATATTTACACTATAGCGTGCAGTCTACACAGATATTTACACTATAGCGTGTGGTCTACCCAGATATTTAAACTATAGTGCGCGTTCTACACAAATATTTACATTATTTATTTGTATAAAGTGATAATAAGGTAGTTTAATTAAATTTTGAATGCAAATCTCTAAAAGTTATGACATGTGTGTACTTTGACTCACCTGTATTGAAAGTGTTAAGCAATCCATGTTAATTTTTATTTTCACTCTTTTCTTTACTGTCCCTAGCATTGTGTTTGTTGCTCGACAAACACAGGGCTACCAAATTCTAGAAACTTTCCTGGATTAATGCTATGTTGAATTTGACCTGGACACAGTGTCAGCCAACCATAATACTATTACGGCAGCGGAAGTCACGTGACGCTGGTAACACATGATGAGTTTCTAGAAGGATCGGGGAACATCACGAATAATCCAGTATTTGCTAGATGCCCTCTATTCCTGTATATAAGCGCGCCAAATAAAGCTCAACAATTTAATCGGAATTGGATATCCAACAGAGAGATAGAAACTGATAAATGAGTCAAGTGAGTGGTAGTGATATAAATAAAGTGCAGAATTGTTGTGAATTATAGCGTGTGTTTAAGTTGAAGTGACGGTGGAAATTAAGTGTATTACAAAGTTTGTAACAAGAAAGAATAAACTAGTTTTCTGCTGTACGGCACAGCAGACAGATATTTACACTATAGCATGCAGTCTAC
>NW_013765658.1:0-837 GCF_000517525.1 Limulus polyphemus
AAATTAACTGAAAACACAAAATATTTTATATGACATATTACTGTCCCCGTATTTCAGTAAGTTGGAAAGCTGTACCTAAAACTAGAGGGATACCCAGTTTGTTTGTTTGTTTGAAATTAAGCACAAAGCTACACAATGGGCTATCTGTGCTCTGCCAACCACGGGTATCGAAACCCGGTTTCTAACGTTGTAAGTTTCGATAACCTTGGTTGGCAGAGCACAGATAGCCCATTGCGTAGCTTTGTGCTTAATTACAAACAAACCAAAAACCACTTTATTAACCGTATTTGTTTAAATGATTTTCTTTATTAGCAAAGTTTTGCTAAGAGTGTTTGCATGTGAAAAAATTGTGATCGTTTTCTGATAAGTTAGCTTACAGTCATATATAAAATTAATAATTTATGCAAGGGACTTTCAGACTGTACACGTTTTGAGCCTGCAGAAATAACGATTGATTGTGTCTTAACTGTATGAGCTTGTCGCACAGTCTCTCGACTAAGAAAAGTCCCTTCTTTCTGCGTCATCACCAAACTGTTGATGAAGCATTTTCTCAACGGTAGTCTCTTCAGAATAAATGAACTTCATGCATGGAAGCTCTAGATGGTTCGTTACGTGATTTAATTTTGTAAGTTAATGCAATCGTGTTTACATTCTATGGAAGCAGGAAAAAATACGACTTCCGAAGCATAAAGCCATACTTAACATTCAACATCGTGATGTCGATATTAACGAAATTAGTCAAACGTAATTATGTCTTTTATATATGATATTTCAACAATTTTACTCTGTTTTTCTCACTGCGTATATTTCAGATTTTAGTATTAATTTTGGTCCGTC
>NW_013765659.1:0-843 GCF_000517525.1 Limulus polyphemus
TGTGTCTACTTTACAATATATTTGTTTTAGAGCTATATTGAGATATCTACTGTGTGTACTTTACGATATCTTTGTTTCAGAGCCTTATTGAGATATCTACTGTGTCTACTTTATGATCTTTTTGTTTTGAAGCCAAATTGGGATATCTGCTGTGTATACTTTACGATCTTTATGTTTTAGAGCCACGTTGAGATATCTACTGTGTGTACTTTACGCTCAATTTTTTTTGAGCCACATTGATATATCTACTGGGTCTACTTTACGGTCTATTTGTTTTAGAGCCTTATTGAGATATCTTCTCTGTCTACTTTACGATGTATTTGGTTTAGAGGAATATTGAGATACCTGCTGTGTCTACCTTACGATCTATTTATTTTAAAGCCAAATTGAGATGTGTATTGTTTCTACTTTACGGTCTATTTGTTTTGGAGCCACATTGAGATATCTACTATGTCTACTTTACGATCTATTTTTTTAGAGGAACATTGAGGTATTTACTGTGTCTACTTTACAATGTATTTGTTTTACAGCCACATTTTATATCTACTGTGTCTACTTTAAGGTCTATTTGTTTTAGAGCCATATTGACATATCTGCTATTTATACTTTACAATATATTTGTTTTAGAGCCACATTGAGATATCTACTGTGTCTACTTTATGATCTTTTTGTTTTAAAGCCAAATTGAGATATCTGCTGTGTATGCTTTACGATATATTTGTTTTAGAGCTACATTGAGATATCTACTCTATGTACTTTACGATATATTTGTTCCAGAGCCTTATTGAGATATCTACTATATCTACTTTACGATCCATTTGTTTTAGAACCACATTGAGATAT
>NW_013765660.1:0-844 GCF_000517525.1 Limulus polyphemus
CAAAACAAACAAAGACTTAAAATTTTTAGGCTGTAAATCAGAAATGAAAACTTGGGTTTCCTTTGGTTTGTATTTGTAACTGGAATCTAGCTACAAAATCACAAGCTACCAGTATGACTATAAACCCTCCTTATCAAACTATCAATAGCCTGATTCCAAAAAAACAACTCTAATTTATATATATAGTTAGGCTTAGTTACGAAGAGGATATGTTTTTTAACTCCACAGTTAAACGCTAAAATGTATAATATCTATTATAAAAGTCATTCATTTTACTTATTCAGCGTACTCACCATATGGTAACTAAGGCGAGATGGGGATTGAAATTTCAAAGAAAAGAAAACCAGATAAGTACGTTGTAAGACATGATAATAAACAGAAGATCTGATGACACTGACATTTTGGTTTATTTTGGCACTTGAAAACGCGGGTGAAGAGTCGCAATGTGTCAGTGATCTGTCACTCAAAAGCGCCCACAAGAGGTCAGTGCTAGTAAATTAAATTTCTCGTTTAAGAAATATCATGATGCTGGAATTTATCTCACTGCAGTTTTAGGCTATGTCTGTTTACATCCTCTAGTGTTTCAACTGATAAAAAAAATTGATATTTTTGCAACTCAATGGATGAAAACATGGACATAAAGTACATGTTTGTAAACATATTTATGAAATGCGTGGAATACTTGATTTTATTTGTAGAAGGGTGTGGCGAAGGATAAGAGTAAAAGATTGAAGAATTGATAACAAATTATTGCTGTTGACTTCCACAGGGTATATGATACTATACAATGTTTGTTTGTTTTTGAATTTCGCGCAAAGCTACACGAGGGCTATCTGCGCTAGCC
>NW_013765661.1:0-969 GCF_000517525.1 Limulus polyphemus
TTTGTGAACTTAGCCAAGGCGAATATATTTTAGTAGGTAAACAATAGAGAGCTAATATTTACCTCAGTGTTTTTGTTTCATGTTTAAATCACTTCACAATAATTCTAGTACTAACAACCATTGAGAATTATATAATGTTGCACATACTGTGCTTATACGTATATACTTAAGTTAAACCACTGAATACCCTCAAAACTGATGGCTGTAAGTCTTTAGAAGGAAAAGAATGACGTCTATAACCTGAAGAACATAAATTTAAATTCAGTATTTAAAAAGCTGAAAGGTTGGTTCATACTTGGTTGTTAAAGATGTATATCTTTTGATTTCTCAAAGTACAAAAGCAACTTTCTTCTCTATGTGGATGATTTATCTTTCCTTTTTCTACGATTCATCTTTATAAAAAAACATGTTAATAATATTAATTCTAAACAAACAACTTAGATTCCAATAATCAATGTCTGTATTCTATTATAATTTTTCCCCAGGTTTAAGAGCGGTCTGCTTGATCTAACACTCAGTTGTACCATCTCCATTATGTCTGGTCACACACCCATCATAATCTTTTTGCAACTATAACATATAACTTAATCGAACATTGTGATTAAATCGGTTAATATTAACAAAATAATCAACTGTCGAAGTATTACACTAGCCGTCCTTATCCGGGTATTATCTGAACAGGAGGCCGAGGTTTAGCTATTTTTAAACAGAAAGGATCAAATTTTGCGTTTCATGTAACAAGAAAGTCAAATGCATAAAGGTACTGATACTGAAAAGAAAGACGCACTGTTTTCAAGCATTCTATGAATATGAACTTAGGTGAGGGGATTACATCACTGTGTCAAATTGTGCTGATTTGGTAGTTTTCCGAAATTAAATGGGGGCTCCATCCTCCCCCAAACCATTCCTAATCAAATTAGTAGACAGTAATAATAAAATACTTATTTCCTAACAACTTGTTGTACCAAG
>NW_013765662.1:0-704 GCF_000517525.1 Limulus polyphemus
GTTTTCTTATTGACAGTACACAGTATTGTTAAATCTTGTGTCTTGTTTTCGACAGTACACAGTATTGTTAAATCTTGTGTCTTCTTATTGATAGTACACAGTATCGTTAAATCTAGTGGCTTGTTAGTGATAGTACACAGTATTGTTATATCTTGTGTCTTCTTATTGACATTACACAGTATTGTTAAATATTGTGTGTTGTTTTTGATAATACACAGCATTGTTAAAACGTGTGTCTTCTTATTGACAGTACACAGTATTGTTAAATCTTGTGTCTTCAACAATACTGTGTACTGTCAATAAGAATCTCGTGTCTTCTCATTGATAGTACACAGTATCGTTAAATCTCGTGTCTTCCTATTGATAGTACACACTATTGTTAAATTTTGTGTCTTCTTATCGACAGTACCCAGTATTGTTAAATCTTATGTTTTCTTATTGACAGTACACAGTATTGTTAAATCTTGTGTCTTGTTTTCGACAGTACACAGTATTGTTAAATCTTGTGTCTTCTTATTGATAGTACACAGTATCGTTAAATCTAGTGGCTTGTTAGTGATAGTACACAGTATTGTTATATCTTGTGTCTTCTTATTGACATTACACAGTATTGTTAAATCTTGTGTGTTGTTTTTGATAATACACAGCATTGTTAAAACGTGTGTCTTCTTATTGACAGTACACAGTTTTGTTAAATCTTGTGG
>NW_013765663.1:0-1453 GCF_000517525.1 Limulus polyphemus
TTTTTTTTCTTTTGCCTCCAACAACTGCTGTAATCTCTCTTGTTTATTTTGCTGTTCGAGCTGCCACTGTTGCAAGTTTTCTTGCCACTGCTGTTGTCTCTCTTCTTGTTTATTTTCTTTCTCCTCAAACCAATGCTGTAGCCGCTTTTCTTGTTTATTTTCTTTCTCCTCCAACCAATGCTGTAATTTCTCTTCTTGTTTCTCTTCTCGTTCTTCTTGTTTCTTCTGTTGTTCTTGTATTGCTGCCATCAAATCTGCTAAGCTGTAGTTTGATTTGCCACTTCTCGTTTCTATCTTCTTCTTCTTCTTTTTTTTTTCCGTCCCAATTCTGACATCAATGTGTTAAATATCTGCTTGTTTGATAATTTCCGGTAAAAATGATTTCCGAGAAACCACAGCGATACAAGTCCCTTCTTGATTAAAACTAGTTTATTCTTTCTCGATACAAGTTTTTGTAATACACTTTAAACTTAACAACCTTTATAACACACGCTATAAATCGTAGTGATTCACACACTTTACCTACACGGCCCGGCATGGCCAGGTGGTTAGGACGCTCGACTCGCAATCTGCGGGTCGCGAGTTCGCATCCCCATCCCACCAAACATGCTCGCCCTTTCAGCCGTGGGGGCGTTATAATGTGACGGTCAATCCCACTATTCGTTGGTAAAAGAGTAGCCCAAGAGTTGGCGGTGGGTGGTGATGACTAGCTGCCTTCCCTCTAGTCTTACACTGCTAAATTAGTGGGGGCTAGCGCAGATAGCTCTCATGTACCTTTGCACGAAATTCAAAACAAACAAACAAACACTTTACCTACTGTTCGCTTGACTCAATTATCTATCTCCTTCAATCTATCTATCTCTATCTTTTATTTGCCGGGCTTATATACCAAAAAAGAGGGCGTCCCGAACAAACTAGGAAATTCACGATCATTCCAGAAACTCCTTCATGCGCCAATGCGCCAGCAGTGTCACGTGACCTCCGCTGTCGTAACACTGCCCCTTCCTTAGTATTGTTCGTCCCGAACAATAGCCACTTACATTAAACCAATAAACGATTAACAATAACTTATTTGAATGTACAGGATTTACAAACACAAAATTAAAACTCAACAAAATCTTTTAATTTTACAGGACGTATCTTCTTCCGTACTGGTCTCCGTCTCGTTGGCTTTTTCTTCATATGGGGTTCATCTGCTTCATCAGGAAACGTCCTATCATTGGTAGCAGTCACATCAGTGGTAGTAACTTCATCAAGGGCTTCACCGTTTCCCTTCTCAAAACCGAATCGAGTTTCTTCTTCGACAGTGGCTTTTTCAGGTGACACGTCTTCAGTGGCATCTTTTGTTCCGTTGTTCACTTCGTCCCAACTGAAATGTCCTGGACCGTGATAACGCCAAAGCTTGTTGGCATGTACCACCTTTGGCTTACCTCGCCGACTACATTTTATCCGG
>NW_013765664.1:0-843 GCF_000517525.1 Limulus polyphemus
ACGAACATTTATATGTAACTCTAGTTACCGAGTTTATAACCACCATACTCATCTTTAGCCTTACTTGGTACAACTACTCCATGAACACCTAGTTGTAACTCTAGTTACCTAATTTATAACCACAATACTCATCGTTAGCCTTACTCGGTAAAACAACTCCACGAGACCTAGTTGTAACTCTTGTTACTGAATTTATAACCAACATACTCGTCTTTAGCCTTACTTGGTACAACTACTCGATGCACACCTATTTAGCGCATTTGCAACCACCATACTTACTTTTAGCCCTTCTTGGTACATGAACTCCACGAACACCTAGGTATAACTCTAGTTACCGAATTTATAAATACCATACTCATCTTGAGCGTTATTTGGTACAACTACTCCATAAACACC
This sequence comes from Limulus polyphemus, assembly GCF_000517525.1. Classification (NCBI taxonomy): domain Eukaryota; kingdom Metazoa; phylum Arthropoda; class Merostomata; order Xiphosura; family Limulidae; genus Limulus; species Limulus polyphemus. The sequence goes on from NW_013765664.1 coordinate 397, forward strand.
AAGGTATAACTGTAGTTTCCGATTTTATAATCACCAGACTCATCTTTAGCCTTACTTGGTACAACTACTCCATAAACACCAAGGTGTAACTCTAGTTACCGAATTTGTAACCTTCATACTCGTCTTAAGCGTTATTTGGCACAACTTCTCCAAGAAAACCTAGGTGTAACTCTAGTTACTGAATTTATAGCCATCCTACTGATCTTTAGCCTTACTTCGTACAACTACTCCATGAACACTTAGGTTTAACTCTAGTTACCGAATTTTTAACCACCATACTCATCTTTAGCCTTACTTGGTACAACTACTCCATGAACACCTAGGTGTAACTCTAGTTACAGAATTTATACACACACTACTCATCTTTAGTCTTATTTCGTAAAACTACTCAATGAACACCTAGGTATAACAATAGTTACCGAATTTAAAACAACCATACTCTTCTTC
>NW_013765665.1:0-2240 GCF_000517525.1 Limulus polyphemus
CTGGCTTGTTATTGATAGTACACAGTATCGTTAAATCTTGGTCTTCCTATCGACAGTACACAGTATTGTTAAATCTTATGTCTTCTTATTGACGGTACACAGTATAGTCTAATTTTGTGGCTTTTTATTGATAGTACACAGTATCGTTAAATCTTATGGCTTGTTATTGATAGTACACAGTATCGTTAATACTCGTTTCTTCTTATTGATAGTACACAGTATCGTTAAATATAGTGGCTTGTTAGTGATAGTACACAGTTTTGTTAGATCTTGTGTCTTCTTTTTGACATTACACATTATTGTTAAATCTTGTGTGTTGTTATTAATAATACACAGTATTGTTAAATCTTGTGTCTTCTTATTGATAGTACACATTAACGTTAAATCTTGTGTCTTCTTATCGACAGTAAATAGTACTGTTAAATCTTATTTCTTCTTATTGTCAGGAAGACACAAGATTTAACAATACTGTGTATGATTGACAGTACACATAATCGTTAAATCTTTTGTATTCTTATTGACAGTACACAGTTTCGTTAAATCTTGTGGATTGTTAGAGATAGTACACAGTATCGTTAAATCTTGTGTCTTCTTACCGACAGTACACAGTATTGTTAAATCTTCTGTCTTCTTCTTAACGGTACACAGTATAGTCTAATTTTGTGGCTTGTTATTGATAGTAGACAGTATCGTTAAATCTTATGGCTTGTTATTGATAGTACACAGTTTCGTTAATACTTGTGTCTTCTTATTGACAGTACACAGTTTTTTTAAATCTTGTTTCTTCATATTGACAGTACACAGTATCGTTAAATATTGTGGCTTATTAGTGATAGAACACAGTATCGTTAAATCTTGTCTTCTTATTGATAGTACATAGTATTGTTAAATCTTTTGTCTTCTTATTGACAGTACACAGTATTGTTAAATCTTGTGTCTTCTTATTGATATCACACAGTATTTTTAAATTTTGTGTCTTCTTATTGATAGTAAACAGTATCGTTGATTCTTGTTGCTTTTTAGTGATAGCACACAGTATTGTTAAAACGTTTGTCTTCTTATTGATAATACACAGTATCCTTAAATCTTGTGGCTTGTTAGAGATAGTACACAGTATTGTTATATCTTGTGTCTTTTTACTGACAGTAAACAGTATTGTTCTATCTTGTGTGTTCTTATTGACAGTACACAGTATCGTTTAATCCTCTCGCTTGTCAGTGATAATACACAGTATTTTTAAATCTTGTGTTTTCTTATTGACAGTACATAGTATTGTTAAATCCTATGTCTTCTTATAGACAGTACCCAATATTGTTAAATATTGTGTCTTTTAATTGACAGTACACAGTATTGTTAAATCTTGGGTCTTCTTATCGCAAGTACACATTATTGTTGAATCTTGTGTCTTGTTATTGATAGTACACAGTATCGTTAAATCTTGTGTCTTCTTATGATAGTACACCGTATTTTTAAATCTTGTGTTTTCTAATTGACAGTACATAGTATTGTTAAATCCTCTGTCTTCTTATCGACAGTACACAATATTGTTAAATATTTTGTCTCTTAATTGACAGTACACAGTATTGTTAAATCTTGTGTCGTCTTATCGCAAGTACACATTATTGTTGAATCTTGTGTCTTGTTATTGATAGCACACAGTATCGTTAAATCTTGTGTCTTCTTATGATAGTACACAGGATTGTTAAATATTGTGTCTTCTTATTGATAGTACACAGTTTCGTTAAATCTCGTGTCTTCTTATTGATAGTACACATGTATCGTTAATTCTGGTTGCCCTTTAGTGATAGTACACGGTATTGTTAAAACGTTTGTCTTCTTATTGATAATACACAGTATCGTTAAATCTTGTGTCTTATTACTGATAGTACACAGTATCGTTAAATCTTGTATCTTCTTATCGACAGTACACAGTATTGTTAAATCTTGTGTCTTCTAATTGAAAGTACACAGTATCGTTAATTCTTGTGGCCCTTTAGTGATAGTACACAGTATTGTTAAAACGTTTGTCTTCTTTTTCATAATACACAGTATTGTTACATCTTGTGTCTTCTTATTGACAGTTCACAGTATCGTTAAATCTTGTGGCTTGTTAGTGATAGTACACAGTATCGTTAAATCTTGTCTTCTTATTTATAGTACATAGTATTGTTAAATCTTGTGTCTTCTTATTGAGGGAACACAGTATTTTTAAATCTTGTGTTTTATTATTGACAGTACAC
>NW_013765666.1:0-842 GCF_000517525.1 Limulus polyphemus
ACTTTGACAGCCTACACAGAGAGTCTTTGTGGAAAATCCTACTACATTATGGGATCCCACATGAGATCGTCAATGTCATCAAAAGCTTATATGATGGCTGCAAGTGTAAGGTGATTTGTGATAACCAGTTTGTAGATAGCTACAATGTAAATGGTGAGGTGAAGCAGGACTGTATTTTGTCTCCCTTCCTATTAATTATGGTTGTGGACTAGCTTATGAGAATACTTCTAGAGCACAATAACTGGACACATATTTCGGTGCTTGAAGATCTAGATTACATAGATGACGATAGTCTCATTCAAGTCAACATGTTAGCATCTATGAGAAAAAGTAGAATTTATTTTCCTTTGCTACAGAAATATCAAGAGCACAGCTGTTGACACTGCATGTTACGAAAATACGACGGAGTTAGCCGGGACATGTGTGGAGAATGCCATCCTCTGCACTCCCCAATATATCCCTTTGACGGACACCACTAGCAAAGAGGAAATGCGGGCATTCTTAAGAGACCTGAAGAAGGACAACAGAGGGAGAGAATGGAAAGAATGCAACTTAACCTAGGAACCAACTCGACAATATGCTGCAGACTGAAGGAAGCGGTAATCCCTCGTGGAAGCTTTATGTACCACCAAAGTGAAGATAATTGAAAGAGTGGGTCATTATCTGATGTTGCCTCAATACGAAACAAATTTTGTGAAGTATTGTTTTATTTATTCCGTTTAATTTCTTTTCTTAGTAAAATATCTTTATGACTACCAGCTACTAAATTTCCAGTAGGTAGCATTACTCTCGCCATATTTCATTTCTAAAGTAAAACTAGTAAATAAAATTGTTGAAAATTT
>NW_013765667.1:0-1436 GCF_000517525.1 Limulus polyphemus
TAGTTTCTTAAGAAAAACGTTATATTTTATCTGTATTTTCAGTAATTAATCTCTCTACGGGTTCGGTAGATTTGACCGAACTAGCAACCACCATAAAAAATTAGGAAATAAAAATAGATTATGCCTCTTTCATTCTAGAATGAACACACATTATAACACAAAATTAAACTAAATAGCTTAAATCTCATAACATTATACATTTATATAAATTTATTATAATGACCTTTCAGCCATGCCTGGCTAACAATACAGAAGTTACAATGATGCGGCACACGTGCACTCATGTTACTGTATCCAATAACATAAAACTGACCTTTGGTCTGTACAAAGTAACTTGTCTTGGCTGTGTTTTAGTAGACTAGTATTTTGTAAAATACAGTCACATTTCAATTATTATACATTATATATGTATACAGATTATTGCTATTTTGAAATAAGTTCTTAAACTTATTTTTCTTAAAACATAGAACAGTAAATAAAGCAAACAATTATCTCTTCTAGTTATGACCTTTGTACTCAGTTGCTGCTTGACGCTAAGCCTTTAAAAAAATTTGCACATGGAGGATATGAAACAAAATAATTTTTTTAGGTTTAATATATACATTTGAATAACTAAAAAATCATAAATTACTACATTAATACCATAGAATTCCACTATAATTTATCAAGCTTAGTAAGTAAGATGTATTTTAGTCTAAAAAAATATGAAATTTCGAGCAGACTAAAGACACACACCCTACCTCGTTGAAATATTGGTTCAAAAGAAAGAAATGGTGCCAAGTCCATTAAAATGACTGAGAAAGCCACTAAGAGGACATTTTGACTTTCCAATTGGTTATTTATGTCATATAAGCAAGTGTATATAAGGGAGCATTTCCAAATATGTAAAGAGGTGGGCGGCTTGCCACTGTTTTTGATTTATTACATGAGCAATATCTTAGCAAATTGAAAAGATAAGAGGCTTTTATTTTATATTCTAGCTTGTTAGTATCAGTAATTTGAGTTTCTAATCCATACGAAACTATAGACTTAGTAGTTTGACTTTAGAAACATCTAATTTGAACCAGTGCTGCATTCAGCATAACATGTGAAACACAAAATCAATGTTTATCTGTGTTTTTAATATTTGCTTTTAAATTAAGAAATTGAGTAACATATAGCACTACAATTTTAATTATAATCTACAGTCTCATACCAAACTTATTGACATAAGTTCATGAAATAGTAGTTCAATAAAATTGTGAATGTGAGTCAACAAACGAGATGACATGGCCTTTCACCTGTGACCCATCTCGAAAGGGTTAACTGGTTCCCATTATAACCATATTAATTATTATCAACAATTTTTTTAAAGAACTTTATTCCAAAGCCAGAAATAAGCTAAATGAGTAAATAATATGGAACATTAAGTGTCATGATGGTGATGGCAGCATTTG
>NW_013765668.1:0-1162 GCF_000517525.1 Limulus polyphemus
TGGTATAGGCCTAAGATGTAATGGCTATCTGAGGTTTAACTTAATCATTTAATGTTAAACTAGAAGCTTTATTCATACTCATCTTCGAGAAATAGAATGAGCATGATAGTTATATGCAGTTACTTCCGCGGTTTCTCTAGAACAGGATAAGTGTAATTCACCTTTGTCTGTAACGTAAGTTTTGTAAGCCTAATTTAACTTGGTCCAGTCATATGCAGCACGTCTATACCTACAACTGTAAAAAAAGTTATGAATGTTTGTAAGTTTTAAAAAGAATTACTAATAAATATACATACCTATATTAGAATGATTTTTTGCTGTACTTATTGTTCAACAGAATAGGCTAATAATGATATGAAGCTTCTGTATTCACCTATGTTAGCAGGAGTAAGCCCATTTTACAAAATATCTACTTATAATAATATATGTTTCACAATGCAGTTAGGTCTGATGGTTAGAAAGTTTGACTTGCAATTTAATGGTCATGGGTTTCAATCCCCTTCACCCCCAACATGCTCACCATTTCAAATATAGTACAATTATATTGTGACAATCAATCCCACAATTCCTTAGTAAGAGCAGCCCAAGTTGTCAGCTGATGATATTGACTAGCTGCTTTTCACTTTTGTCTGTAACTGCTAAATTAGGGTTGGCTAGTGGTGATAACCCTTGCTTAGCTTTTCACAAAATTAAAACAACATAATGCATTTCTTTCAAGTTAAGTTTAAAGTTAAAGCCAGTGTTTTTTGTTTTTTTTTGTAAATCAAGAAGCATGCATATGGTGATACAGTCAGCTTCATTTAAGTTAAAGTATTTTAAAAACAAATCTGAATTTTAAATTAATAAGTATTATATAATACTTCTGTTTTATACGTTAGCTCTAACAGTAACAGTCTACCGTTATCGAACGACTTAGGCCTAAACCTACTTTAGGCTTTACATCATAAGCTGAAGATTTAAGCAATGCATTCTACTCTAAGAACACAAAATACTAAATCTCATAGTTGTATAGTATTAGAATCAGACAACCATTCGGGTCATTCAACATTGTTTTGTTAGTAGCAAAACTTTTGTTCTGAAAATGTGAAAAGTTATAAGGGTATGTATATTTATTAGTAATTCTTTTTAAAACTTACAAACATATTTCATTATTACCACAATT
>NW_013765669.1:0-902 GCF_000517525.1 Limulus polyphemus
AGTAATGTACATTACAAATTATACAGATATTACAATAATCTAGTAATGTACAATACAAATTATACAGATATTACAATAATCTAGTAATGTACATTACAAATTATACACATGTTTTGTATATCTAGTAATGTACATTACAAATTATACACATGTTACAATAATCTAGTAATGTACAATACAAATTATACACATGTTACAATAATCTAGTAATGTACATTACAAATTATACAGATGTTAGAATAATCCAGTAATGTACAATACAAATTATACAGATGTTACAATAATCTAGTAAGGTACAATACAAATTATACACATGTTACAATAATCTAGTAATGTACAATACAAATTATACACATGTTACAATAATCTAGTAATGTACATTACAAATTATACAGATGTTAGAATAATCCAGTAATGTACAATACAAATTATACAGATGTTACAATAATCCAGTAATGTACAATACAAATTATACACATGTTACAATAATCTAGTAATGTACAATACAAATTATACAGATATTACAATAATCTAGTAATGTACATTACAAATTATACAGATGTTACAATAATCTAGTAATGTATATTACAAATTATACACATGTTACAATAATCTAGTAATGTACAATACAAATTATGCAGATGTTACAATAATCTAGTAAGGTACAATACAAATTATACAGATATTACAATAATCTAGTAATGTACAATACAAATTATACAGATATTACAATAATCTAGTAAGGTACAATACAAATTATACAGATATTACAATAATCTAGTAATGTACATTACAAATTATACAGATGTTACAATAATCCAGTAATGTACAATACAAATTATACAGATGTTACAATAATCTAGTAATGTACAATACAAATTATACAGATGTTACAATAATCT
>NW_013765670.1:0-842 GCF_000517525.1 Limulus polyphemus
TCAGTATTGGATAATTATTCAAAACACTAGGAATAAAGGAAATCTGAGTTATAAAATCTGTTAAAATTGGACAATGATTCAAGACACAAGGAATAAAGGAAATCTGAGTTGTAAGATCTGTTAGTATTAGATAATGATTCAAGACACAAGGAATAAAGGAAATCAGAGTTATAAGATCTGTTAGTATTGGAGAATGATTCAAGACAGAAGGAATATAGGAAATCATAGTTATAGGATCTGTTAGTATTGGACAATGATTCAAGACACAAGGAATAAAGGAAATCAGAGTTATAAGATCTTTTAGTATTGGAAAATGATTCAAGACACAAGGAATACAGGAAATCAGAGTTGTAAGATCTGTTAGTATTGTACAATGATTCAAGACACAAGGAATAAAGGAAATCAGAGTTATAAGATCTATTCATATGGGATAATGATTCAAGACACAAGGAATAAAGGAAATCTGAGTTATAAAATCTGATCGTATTGGACAATCATTCAAGACAGAAGGAATAAAGGAAATCTGAGTTGTAAGATCTGTTCTTTTGGACAATGATTCAAGACAAAAGGAATTAAGGAAATCAGAGTTATAAGATCTGTTAGTATTGGAAAATGATTCAAGACACAAAGAATACAGGAAATCAGAGTTGTAAAATCTGTTAGTATTGGATAATGATTCAAGACACACTGAATAAAGGAAATCTGAGTTATAAGATCTGTTAGTATTGGACAATGATTCAAGACACAAGGAATAAAGGAAATTGTAGTTATAAGATCTGTTCATATTGGACAATGATTCAAGACACAAGGAATACAGGAAATCTGAGTTATAAGATCTGTTC
>NW_013765671.1:0-843 GCF_000517525.1 Limulus polyphemus
GTAACAATATGTTGAGATATAATCTGATGATTTACTTGCGATGTCACCAACAAACTCGCTCTCTACGCTATTTTATGGAATTATAATGTCAAGCTTTCCTAAGCTACCCTGTGGGGCCACTTCATGGAACTATGACGTCATTGCCTTCTCTTCTTACGACAGTCACGCCTGTTATCTAACGGTCTAGCCTTAGGTTCTTTTGCATATTACATAACTGTTATTTAACCTTTACGTGTAGACATTCTTTGTCTATTACGTAATAGATGTTGACATCCTTTGCATATTTCTTAAAAGTCACTAACACTCAGGAGACATTTTTTGATCTATCTTCACCTGGCAACCCATTATTGAGGTAGCATCCTTCCAGCATGGGAATGCCGAATACTACTATCATTTTTTAAATGTTAGTTTTATTCAATACGTAACGTGTTAAATAAAATAATTTAGAAATACGGGAATAAGAAGAAAAAACAAAACAACTAGAAAAAACTACACTTTGGGCTGAATTTTGTTCGAAATAGCATTTTTCGGTGTTTTCAAATATCTTAATCTCATTGTCTTTGTTGTCTCTAATAACAGTGTCATGCGCTAGATGACAGTTCTTTGAAATGCCATGTAGTATTTGATGTCTTTGATTAACCAAGTCAGATTTCATTTTAGTTTCTTTTGTTACATAATTTGGTATCTTTTCCACTCGATGTATGTCATTTAATTTTTAGCAATATTATGCTGTTTATGCACAATCCTTATTTTGTTCCCAATCTTACTAGATATATACTTCTTGGGATTTTTAAAAGAGCTAATCCTTATATTTTCATTTTTCTCTAACTGGATGGATTTTTC
>NW_013765672.1:0-843 GCF_000517525.1 Limulus polyphemus
TCAATCCCATGATAGTTTAACAGGAGGACATCTCGGAATCAAGAAGACATTGAGTTATATACGACAAAGATTTTATTGGATAGGTTTGAGGCGAGATGTGGAAGAATGGTGCCGAACATGCAGTACATGTAATGCTAAAAGGGGACCTAAGCATACGGGACACTCACCTTATGAAGAATTGCCTGAGAATGTGTCAGAGTTTGTGAAAGTGTTATCGGAAAGGATGGATGATATTTATCATCAAGTGCGTTCAAAGTTGAAGATGTCTGCTGATTCGATGAAGTTAACTTATGATAAGAGATCTACTGAAGTCAGCTTTGTACCAGGAGACAAGGTATGGTTGTATAATCCCAGGAAGACAAAAGTGAAGTCTCCTAAGTTGTCTTCTCCATGGGAAGGCCCATATGACATAGTGGATCGTCTCTCAGACGTGACTTTCCGGGTAAAATGTGGTCGGCGAGGTAAGCCAAAAGTGGTGCATGCCAACAGGCTTTGGCGTTATCAGGGTCCAGGACATTTCAGTTGGGACGAAGTGGAAAACAGAACAACTGATGCTGATGAAGACGTGCCACATGAAGAAGCCACCGTCGAAGAAAAAACTCTACTCAGTTTTGAGAAGGGAAATGGTGAAGCTCTTGATGAAGTTACTACCACTGATGTGACTGTTACCGACGATAGGACATTTCCTGATGAAGCAGATGAACCCCACGTGAAGTAGAAGCCAACAAGATGGAGATCAGTACGGAAGAAGATATGTCCCGTAAAATTAAGAGACTTTATTGAATTGTGATTTTGTGATTGTAATTCTGTACATTTAATTAAGTTATTGTTAATTGTTATTGG
>NW_013765673.1:0-1075 GCF_000517525.1 Limulus polyphemus
GTGTTGATGGAGTAGTTGTACCAAGTAAGGCTAAAGATGAGTATGGTGGTTATAAATTCGGTAACTAGAGTTACACCTACGTGTTCGTGGAGTTGTTGTACCAAATAACGCTTAAGATGAGTATGGGGGTTATAAATTAGGTAACTAGAGATACACCTAGGTATTCGTAGATTTGTTGTACCAAATAACACTAACGATGCGTATGGTGGTTACAAATTCGGTAACTAGAGTTACACCTAGGTGTTTTTGGAGTAGTTGTACCAAGTAAGGCTAAAGATGAATATGGTGTTTATAAATTCGGTAACTAGAGTTACACTTAGGTATTCGTGGAGTTGTTGTACCAAATAAGGCTAAAGATGAGTATGGGGGTTATGAAATCGGTAACTAGAGTTACACCTAGGTGTTCATGGAGTAGTTATACCAAGTAAGGCTAAAGATGAATATGGTGGTTATAAATTCGGTAACTAGAGTTACACCTAGGTATTCGTGGAGTTGTTGTACCAAATAACGCTAAAGATGAGTATGGTGGTTATATATTCGGTAACTAGAGTTACACCTTTGTGTTCGTGGAGTTGTTGTACCAAGTAAGGCTAACGATGAGTATGGTGGTTACAAATTAGGTAACTAGAGTTACACTTAGGTATTCGTGGAGTTGTTGTACCAAATAACACTAACGATGCGTATGGTGGTTACAAATTCGGTAACTAGAGTTACACCTAGGTGTTTATGGAGTAGTTGTACCAAGTAAGGCTAAAGATGAATATGGTGGTTATAAATTCGGTAACTAGAGTTACACCTAGGTATTCGTGGAGTTGTTGTGACAAATTACGCTACAGATAAGTACGGTGGTTATGAATTCGGTAACTAGAGTTACACCTAGGTGTTCATGGAGTAGTTATACCAAGTAAGGCTAAAGATGCGTATGGTGGTTACAAATTCGGTAACTAGAGTTACACCTAGGTGTTAATGGAATAGTTGTACCAAGTAAAGCTAAAGATGAATATGGAGTAGTTGTACCAAGTAAGGCGAAAGATGAATATGGTGGTTATAAATTCGGTAACTAGAGAAAAACCTA
>NW_013765674.1:0-840 GCF_000517525.1 Limulus polyphemus
GGATGGTAATTGCCTGTGTTTATTCTGTGCTCTACAAGGTTTGTGCAGCCGAGGTCATGATCTCCTTTCGAAAAGATGTCTGCATAATTTGCCAAAAGTTCTTTTACCTGAAGAGCCTGTGATGTTGCCAAATGGACTATGCTCTTCTTATAGAGGTCAGTTAAATGTTCTGGAAGTGTATGTCCTTCTTTATAGTTGTATTCCTTGCCTTAACATTGACTGGCTCTACCTCCTGGCACAGATCCAGCAATGCCCCTTCCTAAAGTGTCTGTTCACATTTAGAGAAATTGGCCACTGTTATAGGTACTACTTGATGACCTGCCATAAGTAACCTTCCAATCTTCAAATCCGCTGGCCTGGATGGGTCTTCCACTGCTTCCACAAGCATTGGGCTTCCTTGGAGATGCTCTTTTATCCTACCCCAAATTATCTTCTATGATATAGGGGGTATTATAGTTGACTTAAGTGCTGTGACATGCAGATCAACAGATGTAGCAACACTTACTGCAATCTGGCCTTTGTTGTTTCCAAACGTAAGTTATCGAAGCTAACTACACACTTCCTCGGTAGTAAATAGTCCAATCCTAATATGCATTGGTCTTCAATGTCAGCCAAGTACACTTTCTGTCTGTTCTTCATGCCCATCATGTCAATAGTTACCCACACTGGGTCCCCACAACCTTGCATAATGTCCTGTCACGCCACAGAGCTTCTGTACAGCTTCTGGTACTCCTTTGTGATCCAGCACCTTGATACTCACGAGGGTTTGCTGAGATGCAGAATCTATGAAAAAGTTGCAACTTTGGCCATCCAGCTTCCATGTCACGAAGACACTATGTG
>NW_013765675.1:0-842 GCF_000517525.1 Limulus polyphemus
AAAACAGAACAAATGATGCTGCTGAAGACGTGCCACCTGAAGAAGCCACCGTCAAAGAAGAAACTCTACTCAGTTTTGAGAAGGGAAACGGTGAAGCTCTTGGTGAAGTTACTACCACTGATGTGACTGTTACTGACGAAAGAACATTTACTGATGAAGCAGATGAATCCCACATGAAGCAGAAGCCAACGAGACGAAGACCAGTTCGGAAGAAGATACATCCCGTAAAATTAAGAGACTTTGTTGAATTGTAATTTTATGTTTGTAATTCTGTACATTTAATTAAGTTATTGTTAATTGTTATTGGTTTATTGTATTTGTTTATTGTTCGGGACGAACAATACTAAGGAGGACGCAGTGTTGTGTCAGCGAGGTCACGTGACTAGTGTCACGCCACGTTTATAGAAGTATCTTGTTCCTTCGTGAATGCCCTAGCAATTACTAGATATAGAGTAGTCTGGTATATGTAAGATGGTCACGGCGTGACGTGACAATTTGTGTGTAGGTAGTGAGTAATTGAACTGCAGTCAGGAAGTATTGTTGAAGTTAACGTTCGTTGTTAAAACTTTGTTACAGAGCGACTGTTGAAAATAAGTGTATCTGTAAAGTTATATTCAGAAAGAATAAACCAGTTTTATCAAGTAAGTACTTGTGTCGCTAAAGTTTCGTCGGAACGAAGTTACGGAAAATCAATTAACGAACGGAGACGTAACAATAGCTTCATGTAATCAGCAGACGTTTTCAAGTTTGAACGCACTTGATGGTGAATATCATCCATCCTTTCCGATAACATTTTCACGAACTCTGACACATTTTCAGGCAAGTCTTCATAAGGTGGGCAT
>NW_013765676.1:0-2255 GCF_000517525.1 Limulus polyphemus
GTCTTCTTTTTGACAGTAAAAGGTATCGTTAAATCTTGTGTCTTCTTATTGAGTGTAAACAGTATTGTTAAATATTGTGTCTTCCTATTGAGAGTACACAATATTGGTAAATTTTGTGTCTTCTTATTGAGAGTAAACAGTATTGTTAAATCTTGTGTCTTCTTATTGAGAGTAAACAGTATTGTTATCTATTGTGTCTTCTTATTGAGAGTACACAGTATTTTTAAATCATGTGTCTTCTTATTGACAGTCCACAGTATCGTTAAATCTTCTGTATTCTTATTGACAGTACATAGTATTGTTAAATCTTGTTTTCTTATTGATAGCACATAGTATCGTTAAACTTGTCTTCTTTTTTATAGTACATAGTATTGATAAATCTTGTGTCTTCTTATTGACAGAACACAGTACTGATAAATCCTGTATCTTCTTATTGACAGGACACATTATTGTTTTTCTTATGTCTTCTTAATGACAGTACAAAGTATTGTAAAATCTTGTGTCTTCTTATTGACAGTACACAGTATTGTTAAATCTTGTGTCTTCTTATTGAGAGTAAACAGTATTTTTATCTATTGTGTCTTCTTATTGAGAGTACACAGTATTGTTAAATCATTCAATAAGAAAACACAAGATTTAACAATACTTTGTACTATCAATAAGAAGACAAAAGATTTAACGATACTGTGTAATGTCAATAAGAAGATACAGGATTTATCAATACTGTGTACTATCAATATAAAGACACAAGATTTAACAATACTGTGTCCTGTCAATAAGAAGATACAGGATTTATCAATACTTTGTACTATCAATAAGAAGACACAAGATTTAATGATACTGTGTACTGTCTATAAGAAGACACAAGATTTAACAATACTGTGTACTCTCAATAAGAAGACACAAGATTCAACAATACTGTTTACTCTCAATAAGAAGACACAAGATTTAACAATACTATGTAATATGAAAAAGAAGACAATATTTATCAATACTGTGTCCTGTTAATAAGAAGATACAGGATTTACCAATACTGTGTACTGTCAATAAGAAGAAACAAGATTTAACAATACTGTTTACTCTCAATAAGAAGACACTAGTACACAGTATTTTTATATCTTGTGTCTTCTTATTGACAGTACACAGTATCGTTAAATCTTGTGTCTTCTTATTGATAGTACAAATTATTGTTAAATCTTGTGTCATCTTATTGATAGAACACAGTATCGTTAAATCTTCTGTCTTCTTATTGACATTACACAGCATTGATAAATTCTGTATTATCTTATTGACATGTCACAGTATTGTTAAATCTTGTTTCTTCTTATTGACAGTACACAGTATTGGTAAATCTTGTGTCTTCTTATTGATAGTACATAGTATTTTTAAATCTTGTTTTCTTATTGATAGTACATAGTATTGTTAAATCTCGTGTCTTCTCATTGACAGTACACAGTATTGATATATCTTGTGTCTTCTTATTAAGTGTAAACAGTATTGTTAAATCTTGTGTGTTCTTATTGATAGTACATAGTATTGTTAAATCTTGTGTCTTCTTTTTGACAGTAAACAGTATCGTTAAATCTTTTGTCTTCTTATTGACAGTACACAGTATGGTTAAATCATGTGTCTTCATTTTGATAGTACACAGAATTGTTAAATTTTGTGTATTCTTATTGACAGTACACAGTATTGATAAATCCTGTATTATCTTCTTGACAGGACACAGTATTGTTAAATCTTGTTTCTTCTTATTGACAGTACACAGTATTGATAAATCCTGTATCTTCTCATTGACAGGACACAGCATTGTTAAATCTTGTGTCTTCTTATTAAGAGTACACAGTATTGTTAAATCTTGTGTCTTCTTATTGACAGTACACAGTATCTTTAAATCTTGTGTCTTCTTATTGATAGTACTTAGTATTGTTAAATCTTCTGTCTTCTTATTGACAGTACACCGTATCGTTAAATCTTGTGTCTTCTTATTGACAGTACACAGTATTGATAAATCCTGTATCTTCTTATTGACAGGACACAGTATTGTTAAAAATTGTGTCTTCTTATTGACATTACACAGTATCGTTAAATCTTATGTCTTCTTATTGACAGTACACAGTATTGTTAAATCTTTATATCTTGTGTCTTCTTATTGACAGTACACAGTATCGTTAAATCTTGTGTCTTCTTATTGACAGTACACAGTATGGTTAAATCTTTATATCTTTTATTTACAGTACACAGTATCGTTAAAT
>NW_013765677.1:0-2132 GCF_000517525.1 Limulus polyphemus
CAATGTTCACTAAAGTCTGAAAGAACTTAAACAAGGATACAATTATATATCATAGGTAGAGGTCAGGCCTAGAAGAGATAGGAAATGTTTCTATCAATGTTCACTAGACACTAAGAGAAGAATAAGGGGTAATACATGTTTGTATTGTGTACATTTCTGGATAGTACAACGGAAGAAATACTAAATATTGGTTTTATGATCGTTCCAGGTTTAAAACCATTAGATAGGCCGATTGTTAAAAACATAATATTGTCAAATTTTCATGGTTCTGCGGGCTTGGTTGGCAAAGTGTCAAAATTCTGTCCACCAAATCACAAAAAGGGGTGTGATAGGTACAACAAGATCATATTTACCTCTGTTTTATGTCTGTTCTGTGTGTGTTCACATGCTAATGGTGCTAACTTACGGGGAAAAATACGTTCAAACATGTAATGATTATTTTGTAAAGTGGTCACGTGGTCAAATAGTCTAAGAGCTTCAGGCAACAATTTAACAGAATGAGTTGGCTATTTTAGAAACTTCTCAAGACTCAGGTCAGTGATCTGGAACTACTTAAATTTAGGCGCAATAAAATGTGATTTAACTGAATATTGTCATACACGTACTTATACAATTAACGTTGGTTAGATGTTTTATCCAGAAATGACGGCCTAACGTACTTTAGAGAATAGTTTTTAAAGATGATCACGGATATTTTGTTTTCAACTAAATTATAAAAACTTTATCGTTTCGCTTTACTGAACTTTTTTCCAACCCAAATTGCTTGTTTATCGCTACTGGAATGTATCATTACTGAAAGTAGAAAAACACCTTCATTGTTGTATGTTATCTTTACTCGCACTTAATTGTTGTTACGTTCCTCGTGTTTTATGACAAGTATTGTTGTAACGTCTTTAGTGTTTTATAAAGAGTGCTGTTGATGTTTATATTAAACTCATCTACAACACCGGAATGAAGGATGACTCCAATATAGCCATTATTATGTAGTCATTGTTCGGTCCTGTCCTGTAGATGACTCCAATATAACCACCATTATGTAGTCAGTGTTCAGTCCAGTGCTGTAGATGACTCCAATATAACCATCATTGTGTAGTCATTGTTCGGTCCTGTCCTGTAGGTGACTCCAATATAGCCATATTATGTAGTCATTGTTCAGTCCAGTGCTGTAGATGACTCCAATATAACCATCATTGTGTAGTCATTGTTCGGTCCTGTCCTGTAGGTGACTCCAATATAGCCATATTATGTAGTCATTGTTCAGTCCAGTGCTGTAGATGACTCCAATATAACCATCATTGTGTAGCCACTGAACCACCATTATGTAGTCATTGTTCAGTCTTGTCCAGTTTAAGAAAAATAAAAGGTTTTTAGGAAAATCTGAATTTCAAAACGATTTTAATGTAAAAGCAAGTTTAATGCAAGTTCCACAAACAACATTGGCATATTCTTATTAGAAACATGGCCATCATTGTGTAGTCATTGTTCAGTCCAGTGGTGTAGATGACTCCAATATAGCCATCATTATGTAGTCATTGTTCGGTCCTGTCCTGTAGATGACTCCAATATTGCCATACAAAGTAGATCAAAGAGTTGAAAGTAATAAAAAATATAACGTAGTTTTTATGGATATAGGACAGATGAATGAATTCAACACATTACTGGATGTTGCATTCTATTTCTGAACAAACTGGTAGATGTGGGCTTCTGTATTTGAAGAAACTGGTAGATGTGGGCTAGTGTATTTGAAGAAACTGGTAGATGTGGGCTTCTGTATTTGAAGAAACTGGTAGATGTGGGCTTCTGTATTTGAAGAAACTTGTAGATGTGGGTTTCTGTATTTGAATAAACTGGTAGATGTGGGCTTTTGTATTTGAATAAACTGGTAGATGTGGGCTTTTGTATTTGAATAAACTGGTAGATGTAGGCTTCTGTATTTGAAGAAACTGGTAGATGTGGGCTTTTGTATTTCAAGAAACTGGTAGATGTGGGCTTTTGTATTTCAAGAAACTGGTAGATGTGGGCTTTTGTATTTGAAGAAACTGGTAGATGTGGGCTTCTGTATTTGAATAAACTGGTAGATGTGGGCTTCTGTATTTGAAGAAACTGGTAGATGTGGGCTTTTGTATTTGAAG
>NW_013765678.1:0-842 GCF_000517525.1 Limulus polyphemus
ACTAGCTACTAATAGGATCCTACTCTGTAGCAAGTGTTTCCTGGTCAGGTGTGCTTTTACTCAAACCCACACTATATACTAGTAGAGCTATAACACTCATTGTAGAAATGGGGCATTCCACAAGACCACTAGTGGCATGCCTAGTGGTATATATCCATGTATTTCAAGGTGTCTGTAAGTTTAACTCATAGGTGTACTGTCACTCATTGTTTATCATAAGTAAAGCAAAAGGAGATTTCTGCCCATCCCTGCCAACACTTTGATTGTATAAATTAGGGATAGTCTGCTTTTCAAAATAGGGAATCGTGGACAACCATTGCACTTTCTCCGGTGTGACATTCCTCCAGACTCCCCACCACATTTACTTCCCCATTTTTTCTCCAAGTAGAGCACAGGACTCCTTATCACTTACCAGTTCCCAGTCACTGGGGTGGTGGACCAAGGAGGCTTCCTCCTGAATGTAAAGTAGAAATTTACCTTACAATACAACTACACATTTATCCTCTCAGTGAGAAGAAGGCAAAGCTTGGTTCCCTCCTTCCCTTTCTCCTAGATGCTTATTCACAGGTGGACCAATTGTTGGTTGGAGCAGGACCAGTCTACACAGGATTCTCTTCATGATACCATGTTCAGGATGACATCACCCTGTTCCAATGGTTGAGTGCAGTAGGGACCCCCCTTCTCATTAATTCCATTTGTAGGAGGTTTCTTTCCCTACAATTTATTTTGGGGAACTTTGTCTGCCTCGTAATACTGGCAACAGGTCATACATACACTGTTTCTATGGTTGAGGAAATGCTCCACATCATCCTCATAATTTCAGTTGCAGGATATGTCTTCCC
>NW_013765679.1:0-841 GCF_000517525.1 Limulus polyphemus
ACAGCTGTTGTTGCAGGAAAAAGAAAAGAAACAAGAAGAGAGACAACAGCAGTGGCAAGAAAACCTGCAACAATGACAGCTCGAACAGCAAAACAAACAAGAGAGATTACAGCAGTTGTTGGAGGAAAAAGAAAAGAAACAAGAAGAGAGACAACAGCAGTGGCAACTAGAACAAGAAAGGAAACAGGAAGAAAGTCTCCAACAGTGACAGGAAAGTCAACAACAGTGGCAAGAAGTACAAATAGAAGACATTAGTAAATTTCAAAGTAAATTAAATAAATTAAAGAATGAGTTACTGTCTTTTACACGAAAAGGATAAATTAACCATCGACTTAATCAGCCCAATACAATGGCAAGCCCCTTCCAGACACCGCAGCTAAATCCTAATGCAGACACTTTTAAAGCTTCCAAATCCCTCACTGCCATACATACTGGATTGTGATGCTAGTAATGTCGGAATTGGAGGAATGTTGTCTCAGAAAGTTGGCGAAAACGAACATGTGGTGGCCTACTTCAGTAGGGTCCTGAGTAGACCAGAGAAGAACTACTGTGTAATACGAAGAGAACTCCTTGCTATAGTAAAGAGTCTGACATATTTCCATCCTTACCTCTATGGTGCCAGGTTTACCAACAAGACAGACCATGCTGCATCACGCTGGTAAAGATCATTAAAGAACCCAGAGGGACAACTGGCACATTGGATCAGAAAGATAGACCAGTATAATTATGATATTGAATACAAAGAAGGAAAATCTCATGGAAATGCCAATGGACTGAGCCGAAGACCCTGCAAAAATGACTGCAGACGTTGCTGCAAAAGAGAGGTTGAACCAACCAGGTG
>NW_013765680.1:0-842 GCF_000517525.1 Limulus polyphemus
CAACACTCCTCCAATTCCGACATTACTAGCATCACAATCCAGTAGGTAAGGCAGTGAGGGATTTGGAAGCTTTAAAAGTGAATCTGAGGCTACTTTTTCTTTCAATGTCTTGAAAGCATGCTGGCAAGAAACTGTTTACTCAAATTTCTGGCCTTTCTTAGTCAAATCATGTAGTGGAGCAGCTATAGTCGCAAAGTCCTTCACAAACTTCCGGTAATAGGTACAGAGTCCCAAGAAACTTCTTAACACTCCCACATTGTCTGGTGTTGGCCAATCACGCACAGTCTTTACCTTATCAGAATCAGTTCGCACCACATGCTCACTTACAATGTGACCTGAGTAAAGCACCTCTTTCTGGAACAAGTGGCATTTCTTGGGATGGAGTTTGAGGTTTGCTGCTTTCGAATGCTTGAATACCTCCTTTAGCCATGATACTTCCTCATCAAATGTTGCTGCAAACACAATGACATCTTCCGGGTACACTAGGGCTATCCTCCATTGTTAGCCTTCCAGTACTCTTTCCATCAGCCTCTCATATGTTTCTGGAGCATTGCTAATCCCGAATGGCACCACACAGTATACTGCATAACTAAATGCAGTCTTAGGTTTATCTGCTTTAGCCATTTTCACTTGATAGAACCCGACTTTAGGTCCAGAGTTGAAACCCACCTGGCTTCACTTAGGGCATCAAGAGTATCATCAATTCTTGGCAGTGGGTATGAGCCCTTTTCAGTTATACTGTTAAGAGCCTCTGAATTACACACAGCAACGTTGGGTTCCATACGTTTTCCGGACTAGCACGACGGGAGCTGACCAGGGACTATCTGATTTCCCGACAATCC
>NW_013765681.1:0-843 GCF_000517525.1 Limulus polyphemus
AATGTTTGTAGTCACGAATCCACTTGAGAGCGGCGCGACTGAAAATCAAGGAAAATAGCTTTATACATCTAAAACCTTGGAAAGCGGTTGATAGAAAGTTTCATGTTACTCCATAACAAACCTTGGAAAGCGGTTGATAGAAAGTTTCACGTTACTCCATTACAAACAAAGCACTCTTCTACAGTTTGAATCTGGGGTTTTCATGAAATTAAACTCTGTCAATTTAAGAAAACAACAACAACAAAAAAAACCACAAACGTTGCGACAAGAACACGTTAGCTCGGCTTTCTTTCTTCTATAAGATCAATTTTACATATCCAATCAGCTCACTAAAAACACTGTTATGCGTGAAACCCGACTAAAAGTTTCATTTCGACTGGATTTATTGTAATATCTCTAATTAGTTCTTTTTAATAGTAGTTTCAAATGTAACTTCGTGAGGCTAAAGCAACACAATATCTGATATGGTTTATAGATACAACCTGAGACTTTAGTGCTTGAAACTGGATATCTTGTATTAGTCAGGCAGTTAAAATAAGTACAAATTTTCATTGCCTCTGTTTTTTTTTTTTTGACAAAAATACTTTGGTATTTTGAAGTGGAATTCATTTGGAAACATACAAGAATTACATTAAATACTAACAAATAAATAAAATTGTTTTGATAGAACTAACTCTGTTGGTAAAGTAAATAATGGCTTGACATCGCTTTATTTTGAATAATTATGAGGTGCCTACCAAGAAAGCATCCCTGTTTTTGGTAGCCAATAATACAGAAACCTAGATCACCGGAAAACAACGTTAGAGCAACATAGAATGTTTCAGTACTAGGTTTGTTTGTTTG
>NW_013765682.1:0-842 GCF_000517525.1 Limulus polyphemus
TCTATTTATCATGCAAAGTAATTTTCATTTTAAGATTAAAAATACTTTTATGCATCAGAAAATTTTGATATTTCACATGCAAAATTTTTATAATGTCCAGATAGTTATTAAACATTTCTTAAGAAAAAACTATATTTTATCTGTTATTTTCAGTAATTAATCTCTGTACGGGTTTGGTAAATTTGACCACTCTCACAACCACCATAAAAAATTAGGAAAGAAACATAAATAATGCCTCTTTCATTCTAGAATGAATACAAATTATAACACGAAAACATAAATGTTTAGATGAAATAGCTTAAATCTCATGATATCATAAATTTATATATATTTATTATTTTTATTATATTGACCTTTCACCCGTGCCTAGCTAAAAATACAGAAGTTACAACGAAGGGGCTCACATGCACTCATGTTACCGTACAAAATAACATAAAGGTGACCTTTGGTCTCTACAAAGTAACTTGTCTTCACTATATTTTAGTCGACTAGTATTTTGTAAAATACAGTTACATTTCAATTATCATATATTATATATGTATCTAAATTATTGCTATTTTGAAATAAGCTCTTAAAGTTATTTTTCCTAAACATAGAACAGTAAGTAATGAAGTAAACCACACAATTATCTCTTCTAGTTACAACTTTTGTACTTGGTTGTTGCTTGATGTAGGTTGCTAAGCCTTTAAAAATTTTGCATGTGGAGGATATGAAACATTTTTTTTTAGGTTTTATATACATATATATATACATACATATATATATATATATATATACTTTTGGAATAAACTAAAAAATGGTAAATTACTACATCAACACAATAGAATTCTATTATAATTTAT
>NW_013765683.1:0-835 GCF_000517525.1 Limulus polyphemus
CTGTCGTTTTTGCGGTTTAGTTTAGCGTTAATTAATAAAGCTCTGAGAAGAAACAAGCATTAATATAAGTTTATTCATTCAGATATCACTGAAAAAGTTGCCGCTTTTGGAATTCTAGACCTTCATAGGTTTCGAACAAACATAAAGACAACCGTTTCTTCACTGAAAACTGCAGAGTCTGTGTTGTTTGAATTATTAAGAACATGAAAGTTCCGAAGAAAGTAATTTTAAAAATATGAAATCAAAATGAGTACAGAGTTCGTGTAAGGTTGAAGAATATGTAACATGGAAAACACAGTTTTTGATATTTAAAAAAAATAATAATAGCTGTAACGAGGTGAATGTTCGAAACATGCTCGTTCCTGGATATGGTGAGCTACATTACAAATACGTATATATATAATTACTAACATACTGTCACAATTAAATTACGTATCTTCGGTGAAAGAATGTGTTTAAACTTACTGTCATTATTGTTTTCGAAAATTAACTCAAGGAGATAAAGATGTTACTGAGACATATTTTTAATGGTTTAATATTTAAAACAAAGAATATCCTGATCTGGCATTTTCTAATCAATTGAATAACACAATATAATAATATTATTGAACATAGAGTACGAAAACGCGAGAAAAAATAAGCAATCATAAGGTTTAATAATATTAGTACTTGTTTCTTTGTAATTAAGCACAAAGCTACACAATAAGCTATTTGTTGCTCTGCCCACCACGATTATCGAAACCCGGTTTCTTGCACTGTAAGTCCGCAGACATGCCGCTGTGCCACTGAGGGTGCGTATTATCACTTTTCTACGGTGGAATATCTCGCCTCGTTC
>NW_013765684.1:0-844 GCF_000517525.1 Limulus polyphemus
GTTATGATAAACCAATATGAAATACAAATAATAGTCTTGCATGTAATTAAATATAGACGCGCATCACATATTGAGAGCAACCCAGTGGCACAGCTGTATGTCTGCAGACTTACAACGCTAGAATCCGGGTTTCGATACCCGTGGTGGGCAGAGCACAGATAGCGCACTGTGTAGCTTTGTGCTTAATTACAAACAAACAAACACATATTGAGACACCCTACAATGAACTTATCAACCTATTGAACTAACAGCCAATATAAACACTGCGGTTAGTAACACTGTCCCCTTTGTAAAACCTGTATAAGAGAAAACTATAAAGTTTATAAGATCAAAATAGCAGACCGTTTAGATATTATTTATTAATTTATTTTTGTTAAAGAATATTATATTATTGTTTAGTTTTTGTTATAATAAGAGTTAAAAGCAGACGATTGTAGGAAGTTTTGTTAATAAATCAATGATGTTGAGACTCTCGAACGTCACGTGCAATATACAGACATCAAGAATATAGAAGGCAGGCAGAACATTAAGTGATAAAGATATAAATACTGTGAGATGAGCAAAAGCAGCAGACAGATAATAGCAAAAAAGAGAGTAAAGTTACAAGTCAAAGAAAAGTTCGGCGTGAAGTTAACCACCGTAGAAGTGATAGGCCTAACGATTGACATAACGTTTAGTATGTTAGAATAAGAAAAACACTAGAAAAAGAGATAAGAAAAATAATTTATTCCATCAATGGAGAAGATAGTTCGGCTTGTCAACTGCAATTTTAAAGTAAATTGAATAAGTCTAAGTGGATTTTTGAAAACAAGAGAACTATATATATATATATATATATATAGTT